>NW_016158191.1:119677-145978 GCF_001687245.7 Rhagoletis zephyria | reverse complement strand
CGCTCTATCGTTTAGTCCAGTGGTCGGCAGGCCAGCGTTGCCAGGTTGAACTTTTTAACGTCATTTGGACGTTTTTTGTATCCTGTGACGTTTGGACGTTCTTTGTGTAAAAAATGACGTTTTTTAACTTCCCAGTAATTTTTCTCTGTTACTAAATCTTGTAAGTAGAACTGATTTTGAATTATTTTCTTAATAAATCTTTACAAGCTTTGTGTTTCGCAGCAGCTGCTTCAAAAGGTATTTTTTCTTTAGACGCAGATGACTTAAATATGATGCATAGCAAGCGTACGCGCATTTTTTTTGGATTCTTGGACTAAGGATCCCGTGTTCAAAGGCTGGTTGTGTAAACACTTGAGGTTGCGAGGCTTATTGTAATGTTTTTAATTGCACATTAAAAGCCAAATCAGGAAGAGCTGATCTCTTGCAACACGCACGCTCGCAAAAGCATCAAAAAGTCAGAAAAAAGTAGGCGACTTTTTTAAGACTTCATTGAAAATGTAATGAACGCAAAAAAGGCTGAATATTGCTATGCTCCTTCTTAGCGGAACGTAATTTAGTATTTTCGATAACCGACCCCCTTACCAAATGTCTACAATAAAAAAAAATATATATTAAAAATCAACGCGATTATTTAGCTTCTTTAAAATTGCACTTTATTGACCTGAAATTTAATGGGCTATCAAACTGCACACTCAAAAAAAAAATCTAAATTAAAAGTTGAAAATCTAGCTGAAGCTTTGCAGATTTTTTATAATTTTTGCACAATGTTTGAAATGTGGATTTATATTTTGTTTGTTATATAATGAGCTTGGCTTTTATGGAAAAATAATAGACATTAAATAAACAAGAGAGAAATACTTAAAATCGATCAAAATGGTGATGACTTAATCAGCTGATCACAAGTGGATGTATAAAATGATTTTTATATTAACGATCTCAAACCAGTTTACAATGAATTTTAAATGTGCTCTGTCAAAATGACATTTTAATATACCTTACGTCCATATGTACCTTTGTATATAATAAAAGTTGAATAAGAACAATTTTTTGAAGATTCATTTGAATAAGACGTTTTTGGGTAGGAAATGACGTTTTTTCACACCAAGAGGGACGTTTTCTTATGCCGAAGACCTGGCAACACTGCGGCAGGCCCTAGCTCACTCAGCGCACTCTGAGCACATGCGTGTTTCACACGTATACGAAGAGCGGCAGCTGAGTAGTGCATTTAACGCACATAGTCTCAGTTTTGAATCGTTTGAATGAGTTAAGCTTCGGTTTGACAGATAAGATAAATTCTATTAAAATGCACAAATCATGCCACATAGATCGTTGAAGCTGCAGTGCTGAGCGAAAAGATGACCAACAACCATCTTTTTACGCGATTTGACGATCAGCCGGTTTAATATTTGTTTTGTTTCGTCCAAATTCGAGTTTTCATGCAGACACAAAACTTAATTAATAATAATAATAATAGATTGGCGCTTACACATATGTTAGTGTTTGGCCGAGCTTCTCCTCCGATTTGTGGCGTGCGCCTTGATGTTGTCACACAAAGCGGAGGGACCTACAGTTTTACGCCGACTCCGAACGGCGATTGTATTTTTATGAGAAGCTGTTTTTCATGGCAGAAATACACTCGGAGGTTTGCCATTGCCTGCCGAGGGACGACCGCTGTTAAGAAAAAACCTTTTTTCTATATTTTTTGTGATGTTGCTTTGACCAGGGCTTGAACCCAGGTGCTGATGAATGAAAGCGCGCACTGCTTACCACTACACCACAGCGGCCGACAATACAAACTTAATTACATTGCTGATATTTTTAAAGCAAAATGTATAAAATCCGCAGCAATTTTGACGAGTAAAAAAGCAGTTCAAAATTGTTTTCTTGTCGTTCATTGTGGCGTACCTTTTGCGTCTGGTCCTTCACTGGAAAGCTATAAATGTCACGCAAAGCTACAAAGTTTTATCTGGCATCAGCTTTAGAATGCCGACCACTGGTTTGGTCGTTAGAGACCCAGCAACGAATCAACATCTCCGATGGGTGTTCTGATTTGTTTCTTGAATAAAAAGATGCCTTGCGAGAAATATGTATGTAAATGCATTGAAAATTATTTTGGTGGCACACAATGCCTTTTGGGTTGTTCGTCCTAGGGAATATGCTATCAAAAGACATTTTTACAATACATTTCACAATGATGTGAAACATTTTGGTGAACATGAATTTCAATATTGACGTGAGCGAATACAAATGAATTTTTTATTTGAGTTTTATGTACATATGCACATATTCCTCCATTACTCCAATACTGTCATAACTCAAAAAACTAAAAACCCGAGAAAACGGCTTTAAAGTTTTGAATTTACATATACTCCCAGGGGAAAAATTAATACACATCTTGTTCTAATCACTACTGGTTATCGTTACAGCTAAGAAATTTTTACACATCATTTCAAATTGGTAACGTTTATTTGTCCATACTTAACTAGCTTTTTTGCTTTTTTTGGATTATGTCACTTTTCTAGTAAATGAGCGATGCCCATATACCAACGGTGGGCAATCGCGGCTCTTTGAGCCAAATGCGGCTCTTTGCTTAGCAAAGTGCGGCTCTTTTAACTTTATCTTTGCTTAGAACATTTTGGCTATTTTTACTTTTTAAAATACATATTTCTTTGCCATGTGTGTTTGTTTTTTTTACTTTGACTATTGAGATCGGAATATTACCCGCAATTGGAGAATGAAAATCGGCTTTATGACTTAATGTTCTTTACCATGAACCAACGACTACAGATCACCTAATCAGCCATAGTTGTATTTGTAGTCGATTTTCAGAAAAAAGTTTTCGTAGCGATTTTGATGTTTTTCGGTTGTTTTTTTTAGAGATTGAAGGTGTTTTCTGCAGCGATTTTAATTATAAATTTGTATTTATTACATATTTACGATATAAAATGAAGTGATGTGTGATTGGAACAAGTTTGTGCGTATGTTTGGTTTGCCAAGAGGCGTAAATTTGCGTGAAACGCGGTCAGAACGTTGGCATTGAAAAATCGAGCTTTGCGGTTGTAAAACACTTTCTATCACGAAAACCATGTTTTATAAACACCTTTGGCTCATTTTTTTTCGGTTTCACTTATTATATTTTATAATAAATGCCAATGCTGCGCCTTTTTCAATTTCTTTGTTTGTTTTCATTCTTAGGCAGATGTCAAAAACGCTCAGAAACATATTTTTTTCTTGCTTCTTTGATTAGGTGATGTTGTATTTTTGTTTCGTGGTTCTTTACCGATATGATGGAACATTTTCAAAACTTGAATTTGTCTCTACAAGGAGAGAATACAAATTTTTTTGATTTGTCGCAATTTATTTTAAGTTTTGAAGCTAAACTACGTCTTTTTATTTATGATCTCAAAAAAAATAATATTTCATCATTTTCAATGGCTAGAAAAAATATTTCACAAGATTTAAAAGCAGATTTTGAAAAAAGATTTGCCGATTTTAAATTATTTAAATGTACGTATGCATACTTCATAAACCCTTTTTTATGTAACAAAATTGAGGATGAATTTACAATACGGCTTTTTAAAAAAAGCGAAGAAGAGTTGGAGTTTTTGGAATTAAAATAAGATAAGGCACTGGAAATGCAACATAAAGTTTTGCTATTGCTTGAATTCCGGAAACAAGTACCAGATTTAAAATATCCGCTGTCGAAAACACCTGCGTCCCGTATATTTTAGGGCCATTCACATACAACTTTCCTCGCTTTGCTTGACAGTTCAAACTTTGACAACAAAGCGTGAAACGCAGAAGGTATGCTACAATAAACGCTTTGACAGCTTTTGCGTTCTCCTTTTCCTCCATATATTTTATCTGTAAAATAAATAACAATATAATAATATGCATTAATAATAGCAATAAAAATTCCTATTTACCCTATTTTTGTCATTAAATGCAAATACAAGCGCACGAGAAAAGATACATGTAGACAGCTGATTGCCAAAGCGGGCAAAAGTTGAGAGTTGCCCAAGATGTTTTGCTTTGCTTTGCTTCAAACGTTTTTTATGTGAGCATACTCATGCATATGCCTACATCGATCTTATATGTCAAAGCATAGAACTATCAAGCAAAGCGAAGAAAGTTGTATGTGAATCAGCCTTATCAGTTTTTGGTACAACGTATAACTGTGAGTCTTTTTACTCTACAATGAAATTCGTAAAGTCAAAATACAGTTCACAATTAGTTGCATTCGCGTACCTGATAATTATTGAAAGTTATAAAAACTATTAACTTTTTGTGTTCGCGTACGCGAAAAACTTGCAAAGTAGGGGAAATTTAGAGAGCAAAATGGCATTTCATTTTGAGGAAAAGCTGTTGGTTTCTGCTGGAAAAAATGTTTGCCAACAAGAAAACAGCTGATCAAAATCAGCTGGTTGGAATTTACGCAAATCCCTAAATTGAATGTGATGGTTTGGAAGTTAAAATAGTAAAATGGGACTAATTATACTTGTAGAAAGTAAGTAATTATACGTTTAGTCAGTGAACTGTGTCTTCGGGATATGTTTTCTTACGTTTTCAATTTTATACTTTTGAATGAAAACAAAATTTGTATCAGCTGTTCGTCTAACGTTGGAAGTTTCAGCAAATTTTCTGTTCGCATACTATTTTGGATATTTGTTTCTTGTGAGAGAACAGATGCCATTTCGCCGAAATTTTGTTGTTGGACATTTTTTACTGGAGATTTAAACGGACGTACCTATTGACCAACCAACATTTAACAGAACTGTTGCAAACGGCTTTAACTGACGTAAAACCAGATTTTGAAAATTTGGCCAAAGGGATCTTTTGAATTTTCTTTAAGATCTATAAATAATATTAATAAAATTAATGTTTTCTTTTCTAATAATAATTTTATTTAAAAATTAAATTTTTGTGTATGTTGTTTTTTTGGCTCTTTGTAGCATTTAGAATTTACATATGTTCACAGTTTCGGTTGAAAACCGCAATAATGCATATTAGAAAAACCGAAATTATGCATATGCACTCTTTCGTTTGAAAACCGAAATAATGCATATTAAAAAAATCGAAATAATGCATACATGCACAGTTTCGGTTCACAGCCGAAATAATGCATATGACAAAAACCGAAATAGTGCATACATGAAAACGAACTTCTTTCTGCGTAGGCGGCCTGCGGTCGCGGTTAGGGATTATTATAACCCTTACTAAGTAGAACTCTCCTTTCTGTGTTGCCGGAAAAGAAGGGCGGAAGTATTTTTGCGCAGAACTTCTCTCTGCGTAGGCGGCCTTCGGCAGCGCTTAGGGATTAAAACCCTTACTAAGTAGAAGTAAATAATTCATATTAGAAAAAAAGAAATTATCCATATGCACACTTTCGTTAGAAAACTGAAATAATGCATGCATGCACAATTTCGGTTCAAAACCGAAATAATGCATAGGTGAAAGATGAAGTAATGCATACATGCATAGTTTCGGATGAAAACCGAAATAATGCATATGTGAAAGACGAAGGTATGCATACATGCACAGTTTCGGTTGAAACCGAAATAATGTCTAAATGCACAGTTTCCATATGCGCAATTTCGGTGCCCCTGCTGAGCGCTCTCTGAGCACATGTGTGTTTCACATACGAAAAGCGCCAGCCGAGCAATGCCGTTTTCTTCCAAATGATATATTTTTCATCGAATTTATAAAAGATACCTTTATTTTTAACTTAGTATAAATTGTGATACATTTTAGTTCACAAGTTGAAGGTAACTCTTCCCATTTTAAGACTTTTATGATTTTGTGGCCACACATTAAGTTTGTTTCCTTTCATTGAACATACCACCTTTAACCTGCATATGGCATCTTTGTTAGCTACAGACAACTAGCTTGCTCCCGTACTCCAGGATTTAGTCCAAAATAGTCCTAAGCCGCGAAAAACTTCTCACTAAATCATGGAGTGCGGGAACTGGCTAATATTGTCGTTCCTTTTTGATTTTGAAGCTGTCGGATGTGGTACTGGGCTAAAGGCAGGCACACGATTAGTACATTTGTACAGTATTGTACATTTTGGCAGTCAAAGAGTGGTGTTCTTTAGAAATTTGAGTTCAGCTCAATAAAAGAATTTCCAAACAACACTACTCTATAACTTCCAAAATGTACAAATCTGTACAAATGTGCCAATCGTGTAACACTGCCTTACACTGAAAATAAAGTTTCGTAAAAGTGTTACGAAAAATTTTCGTAGTCTTGGTTTTTGTACAATGTACGAAACTTTCGNTCCAAAATGTACAAATCTGTACAAATGTGCCAATCGTGTAACACTGCCTTACACTGAAAATAAAGTTTCGTAAAAGTGTTACGAAAAATTTTCGTAGTCTTGGTTTTTGTACAATGTACGAAACTTTCGTTCATAATAAGAACACGTTTTTCACAACGAAACAAGATTTTACGAACCATACGTAAATATAATGAAAGGACTTTCGTAAGGACAAATCTCTGTACGAATAATTTTGTATATTGTAGAAATCATTCGTAATATTTACGTAAGGTTTTAAAATTTACGAAATCTTCTTCTTTTTCTTTATTGGCGCTGTAACCGCCTAAGCGATTTTGGCCGAGTCCGAAACAGCACGCCAGTCATTTCTCTTCTGTGCTAACTGACGCCAAGTGAAGCCAAGTCCTTCTCCACCTGGTCTTTCCAACGCAGAGGAGGCCTTCCTCTTCCTCTGTTACCAGCATCGCAGCCCGCGTTGAATATTTTCAGAGAAGGAGCGTTTCTGTCCATTCGAACGACATGGCCAAGACAACGGAGCCGCTGAATTTTAATTCGCTGCACTATGTCTATATCGTTGTAAAGCACATACAGCTCATCGTTAAATCGTCTGCGATATTCGCCATCACCAACGCGTAAAGGTCCGTAAATCTTTCGCAGAATCTTTCTCTCGAAAACTCCAAGAGCCGCCTCATCAGATGCTTTCATTGTCCATGCTTCCGCGCCATACACCAGCACAGGCATGATGAGTGACTTATAGAGTGTGATCTTTGTACGACGAGAGAGGACTTTACTTCTCAATTGCCTACTCAGCCCAAAGTAGCACTTGTTGGCAAGAGTGATTCTCCGTTGGATTTCAAGGCTGACATTATTATTGGTGTTAATGCTGGTTCCCAAATAAACGAAGTCGTCTACTTTTTCAAACTTGTAACTGTCAACAGTGACGTGGGTGCCAAGACGCGTATGCTCTGACTGTTTGTGTGCTGACAGGAGATACTTCGTTTTGTCCTCGTTCACCACCAGACCCCCTTCACCACCAGATCCATTCAATCCCGAGAAGGCAGAACAGACGTAGCCCTTGTTTTTACCGATAATATCGATGTCGTCGGCATACGCCAGCAATTGTACGCTCTTATAAAGTATTGTGCCTGAGCGGTTCAGTTCTGCGGCTCTTATTATCTTCTCCAACATAAGATTAAAGAAATCACACGAAAGGGAGGCCCCTTGTCTGAAACCTCGTTTGGTATCAAACGGCTCGGAGAGGTCCTTCCCTATTCTGACGGAGCTGGTGGTATTGCTCAACGTCATTTTACACAGCCGTATTAGTTTCGCGGGGATACCAAATTCAGACATCGCGGCATAAAGGCAACTTCTCTTCGTGCTGTCGAAAGCGGCTTTGAAATCGACAAATAGATGGTGTGTGTCGATCCTATTCTCGCGGGTCTTTTCCAAGATTTGGCGTATTGTGAATACCTGATCTATGGTGGATTTTCCAGGCCTAAAGCCACACTGATAAGGTCCAATCAGCTCGTTGACGGTGGGCTTCAGTCTTTCGCGCAATACACTCGATAAGACCTTCTTAGCTATGCTTAGAAGGCTGATTCCGCGGTAGTTGGCGCGTATGGCGGGGTCGCCTTTCTTGTGGATTGGGCAGAGCACACTTAAATTCCAGTCGTCGGGCATGCGTTCATCTGACCATATTCTGCATACGAGCTGATGCATGCACCTCATCAGCTCCTCGCCGCCGTACTTGAATAGCTCGGCTGGCAGGCCGTCAGCTCCAGCAGCTTTGTTGTTTTTCAGCCGCGTAATCGCTATTCGTACCTCGTCATAGTCAGGCGGTGGGACAGCTACTCCATCATCATCGACTGGGGACTCGGGTTCGTCTTCCTCACTACTTTCAGCGCTGCTACCATTCAGTAGGTTATAAAAGTGTTCCCTCCACAATTTAAGTATATTCTGGACATCGGTCACTAGGTCGCCATTGTTGTTCTTACAGGAGTTCGCCCCGGTCTTGAAACCTTCCGTAAGTCGCCTAACCCTCTGGTAGAATTTTCGGGCGTTCTTCCTGTCGGCCAGCATCTCAAGCTCTTCGCACTCACGTATTTCGGCCTCTCTCTTCTTATTGCGGCAAATACGTCTCGCTTCCTTCTTCAGTTCCCTATAACGGTCCCACATGGCTCGCGTTGCGCCCGATCGCAGCGTGGCCCTGTAGGCGGCATCTTTTTTCTCTGCGGCTTCTTGACATTCCTCATCGTACCAGTTGTTCTTTCGGGCTCGCTGAAATCCAACTACTTCTTCGGCGGCGGTACTTAATGATCGGGAAATGTGGTTCCACTGCTCGCGTACGTCGGATTGTTGAAGAGTGCTCTCAGAGAGCAGGTGTGTGAGTCGAGTGGCGAATAAATTGGCCGTCTGTTGTGATTGCAGCCTTTCGACGTTAAGCTTTCCTTGCATTGTTGGGCGCACATTTTTTGCTGCACAGAGGCGGGTGCGTATCTTGGCTACAACAAGATAGTGGTCCGAGTCGATGTTTGGCCCTCGGAGTGTACGTACGTCCAAAACGCTTGAAGCATGCCTTCCGTCTATCACAACATGATCGATTTGGTTTCCCGTTTTTTAATTTGGAGACAGCCATGTAGCTTGATGGATGTTCTTATGCTGGAACCTAGTACTACATATTACCATATTTCGGGCCCCGGCGAAGTCGATCAGCCTCAGTCCGTTATCGGACGTTTCGTCGTGGAGGCTGAATTTTCCGACAGTGGCGCCAAAGATCCCTTCCTTGCCCACCTTGGCATTAAAATCGCCAAGCACGATTTTGACATCGTGTCGGGGGCAGCGCTCATATGTACGTTCCAAGCGCTCATAGAAGAGATCCTTGGACGCCTCATCCTTCTCTTCCGTCGGGGCATGGGCGCAGATGAGCGAGATGTTGAAGAATCTAGCTTTGATGCGGATTGTGGCTAGACGTTCGTCCACCGGGGTGAACGCCAGTACTCGGCGACGGAGTCTCTCTCCTACCACGAATCCAACACCGAATTTGCGCTCCTTTACGTGGCAACTGTAGTAGACGTCGCAAGGCTTCACGCTTACTTTACCTTGCCCCGTCCATCGCATTTCTTGGATGGCGGTGATGTCAGCCTTTGTCTTCCCGAGGACATCAACCAGCCGGGCAGAGGCACCTTCCCCATTAAGGGTCCGGATATTCCAGGTGCATACCCTTAAATCATAGTCCTTTATACGTTTGCCGTGGTCGTCATCAGAAAAAGGGGGTCTCATCCGAGGCTGTTTTTTTCTTTTCATTGGGCGGGGTTTTAACGTGGCGGGACCCAAACCCAGCGCACGCGAAGTTTTACGTCTTCTCACTTCAGCTCGCCCCCAAAGGGGTGTTTGGTTGCTACCCAGAGGATACGTGGATATAAATATCCGGACGTTGTGAGCTGCGATTTGAACCGTACGCACAAGAATCGCTTCAGGCCACTCCCAGGTGAATGGCAGTCAAAAGTTTTCCACTTCTGCGCACGGAACCATCCTCCTTACGAAATCTAAAATTCTGTATTCGTACAATTTAGTTAATACTTTCGTATAAAGTACTAATGCAGAAACTTGTTTTTTTTTAAATTCGTTCAATATACGAATATTTTCGTACAATATACTAAATTACCGCAGTTTAATATTTCATCATATTTTTATGTATCGCGTGTCATTGCGGAATTACTTGTTGGCTGCTGTTAGACGTATAACACAATTTTAAGCGTTTTAAAAAGAGATTTGCAGGATAGAAATGCAATACAAAATTAAATTTTAAAGCTGTGGATATACTATGCTTTTAAGCATACAATATCGGTATTCACCAAAGTGAGCAAGAGGCCCGGCAGTCTGACAAAGGGGCAGATGAGCTCAAGCAACGATTGTTGACAATGTTGTTTTTAACATCGCCTACGAAATTTTGGACTTGATGAAGTTTTGTTGAGTCTCAGAGTTTAACACTTTGCATCAATATACTTTATTGAATGAAGCCTAAGCAATAAAAAAATATGTAGTATAGAGCCTATTCGTATGCATATAAATAAAATACTTAAGTTTTATTACAGGTAAAATAAAATTTTTTATTACTTTAAAACTAGAGTGTAGTCAGAAAATTTTGGTAAAACTTATTATTTACGACAGTTATACTTGTAATATCTGAACATCTTTCGTAGAATGTATGATTGCTTTTATTATTAACACTGTAAAAAACATGAATCAAATTATAGCACAACACTTTCATTATATATTAATCATTAATGTTCAGCGTTTTTGCAAAACATTTTGTTAAACAACAACGCTTAAAATTAACGATAAAAACAAAAAAAAAAGCGTGTGTAACACCGTACACATGATAGAAGTGAAACTTCTTACAAAAGATGTGAGTACCAGGTACCTACTCATGAAATTGGATGTGTAAACATACGCTTATGGTTCGGCAAACCATTAGGCGATTGAGTTACATACATAGGTTTGGTTAGAAATCAAACAATAATTTCATTTCATCTTATTAATTTTCTGATATACATATAATTTATTTATTCATTTTCCGGTAACACCACCTTATATGAATTCGCGCTTCTAGCCTCCATAGGACCGGGTTGTAATGGAAGTAATTGTATGTTTAACAAATAAATGAAAATGTTTATAATGCAATCAATAGATCCTTACGAATTCGCCATTACCAAGGCAGTAAGTAACGTACGCACTTTTGTTTGCAAAATGCATTTATTTAAGTTGAAAGAAGACAAATTCCAAGAGTATAAAAACATAAAATTACCTTATAAATTAAAAGCATAAGTATCACATGTATGCGTAGTCCAATTCACGAAATAATTTCATCGATCTGAGTAAAAACTAAGTGCACAAACTCTATTTCGCGTTAATTGAAATCATGAAATGGTGTTCATTCATTCAGTTTCTACTCAAACGCATGAAATGATTTCGTTTCTTGAACCGCATCTTTCAGTATGCCATGCCGACTCATAAAGACGGTCACCTCTTCGATGTTTCTCTGGAGTCCGTTTTAGACTGCAGCCACGTTCCGGTATATCTTGTTCTGACACAGGTGTGATTGTGTGATTAACGAAGAGCTGCTGATAACCCTCGCACAGGTATTGTGGCCCACTCCCTGTGTGGCCTAAGGCCTGAGCAGTTTCTTAGATAACTTCACCCTTTACAGGTATTGCACCTAACCAAAGTGGGGTTCGAATGAAATCGTCTCTGGCAAACTCAGCAGAAATAGGTTTTTGGCCCAGGGTTGGTCCCGATGCCCGACCGGAGGATGCGGAGCAACACAGCTGCAAGGAACTGTGCAATCGGCGAAAGACCGGGATATGTCGCCGAAACTACAGCCTTTGGTCGGGAAAACCTGAATCATTCCGATACGTTGAACTGGCTGTCGTGTGAATAAAGTGCCACCGTAACCATCATCCCTTGCAACACCATCACCACTGCTCATGCGTTCTTCTGGTGGTTCGATGAATACCCTAACTACCCGCTAATCAACTTCATTATTCTCCTCCGAACAAAGCTCTTCTAGGTTGTCTAAGATATTTTTCAGCGAGAGATTACTATACAAAGGAAATCAGTAAAATTTTATTTTTGATTGTTTTAATAAAAATTGTAGCTACTTATTTTCTGGTCAGTGTTGCCGTTTTAGTCCTTTGGTGGCTAGATTTAGCCAACACATACTTTTTTTGTCCACATAAATTTAAAATTGCCCCTAGCCCTTTTTTTAGCCCTTTAGAGAATTTATTCATCCTTGGCATGAGATAGTTGTACATATATGCTTAATTTGATCTCATTTTTTTCATTTATGTAAGAGATGAATTTTTAAACTAAGAAACACTGATATAGATACATATATGTATTGTATGTTCCTTACGTTTTTATACATACATACTGTAAAAGTTTAGGGGTGTTAACTTATATATTAACGATTTAACTATAGTTTAAAATATATAAGTCTACGGCCCTTAATATGCTTAATTTGTTAAATGGCCCATGAAGTCGATTCACCGTGTATGTTCTTGCGGTGTGATTGTACCAGTTGCTGGTGCGACTTCAAAAATTACATATTTGAAAATTTTTTGATTGTACAAGAATACTGGTGTCGTTAATAGTGAAATTAGCTAATTTTTCTAAGAAAAAAGTATTGTTGCGAAAATGTCTTACACTATATGAGTCAAAGCCGTGTTTGTGGAAGATTAAAGTTCACGATAATGCAGCAGTGAATAAAAAAAAAAAAAACAATGTTTAACAAAATGCTAGAAAAATTATGAAATTTTGGCTCTAATCATTTCGATCTTTCCTGGACCTTATTTGTAAAGAAATGGATATTGTACCAGCATGCTGGTAAGTTATAAGCTTCGAGCCTGATGGTACAATAATTTGATGGAGCCAGCAAGCTGGTGTCACATATTTCCCCTTTTACACAAAAAGGTTTTTGGTTTGATAAAATATTAGCTTTCTTCCAGAGTACATATTTTTTCTATACCATTACTTATTGAAAATGTTTGCGTGTATACTTATATATGTATATGTAAGTAAAAAAAATTAACTAGCATTTTTAGCCCCAACGACTTTTTTTAGCTCTTTTTTATCCCTTTTTTAAAAGGAATTTAGCTACCACTGAAAATGATTCCCGGCAACACTGTTTCTGGTCTGCTTATTTTTTTGTATCGTTTCCCTTTTATTAATTCACTTCACTTTGCGATATGATTACCATGAATGCTTTGATTTAAATGTCATGTTCTGTGCATCAGATTTTAGCGCCAATATTTATGCGTCATTTCGGCCAATACGCACCTCCATATCTTCCGTCGTTCAGTGTTTAGAGACATTCAAAGGGGGGTCAGGTTAAACAAGATAAAATAAAATAATAACAAGGTGTTGTCAGTAACTTAACTCCACTTTTTCGGTAGGTCTATTCCGATCACACATTTTAAAGTAGTAGAAAAGGTAGTAATTATTTGCTACTTTTAATTCGTTGGTGCATACTGTTTCAAATTAAATGTAGAAAAATGTATAATTACAGGCTTATAAGCCTGCATATATATATGTTTGTATCGGCAGCTCCACACAGCTTGGACATATATTGTAACTTAAAAATTTTAAAATAAAGCAATTTCCTATAAAACTGTAAATGATTTTTTAAATAGATTAAAACACATATCGATAATATAAGCGAAATCGTAATTTAACCATGCTGCCACTCTATTCTAGTGTATCAGTAGTCCATTTGGCTCGATATTATGACAATGCAGCAAATGTTATTTAAAATAAAAAAACCGCCTTTCCATACGATTTTTGTGTACGTCTTTTTCCATTGATAACCACGATATCTTTTATTTTTTTACATTTTGAGGACAAAATTATACAAATCCAGCAATTTTAGATATTAATATCGTTCTGAAAACACCAAGTTATTTAAAAATCGCCATAAAACGAATTACTAAAATGGAGTATTTTAGATACTATTTCCCAACGAATGGTAGTATAAAAATTAGAATCGGCAGCACAGAAAATAAGCATGCCGATCTTGTCAAAATTATAACAAACACGTCGCTACTGACAACACCTTGTTATTATTCCACCATGCTCCCTGCCCACCTTTACTTCAAACACTTTGAAATTTTTTCTGCTTCAAGATTGTATGAAATAAAAGTGTGAAGTGTATGAAGTAAAGGTTGGCAGGGTAGTATATACATAAACGAAGTGGAACGATTTAATAAATTTAAATAACAAATAACTTATAAGCAGTTATATTTTCTTAGTTATATATTTTTTAGAGGATGCTTGCCTAATCATAATCCTTAAGTTTCAGTAGTTAATTCCACATGGTTTCCTTAAAACAAAGAAGGCGGCTGCGTTTAATGTTAAACACCACCACTGCCCATAAACTCATATATATGGCGCAAAGTTAATATAACATTATGTGCTGCCAGGGGTTTATTTTTCCTTCTCAAGGCTGTAGAAATCCACGCCGGCAGTCTTTTGTTGCTCCACACGGTGACAATATCATACTCAGCCTCATTGCGTAAGTCGTAGATATGGCTAAATTATACGACTCGACGACATTGGCATTGTCTACTGTCGTGCTGAAATAAGAAAACGACGAAAACCGTCGAAAACTATGCAGTGCTGCCAAGTTTTTCCGTTTAAATACATTGGTCGAGTCGAAATTTTTGGCAATGACATGAAGTTTTCGATACGATTCGACTCTCGAAAATACTTGCATTCGACACGACTCACGCAATGAGGCTGACTATTTAGTAATTAGGTACAGAGTGAAGTGCAGTGATTTACATATATTGATGCACTTTTTTTTTAAGTAAAACACACTTTCAATAATATCATTCGATTAATCATAATTATTCTCATAAATTTTTAATAAAATATATGTCTTTTTTAGTTAAAAAATTGTGTACTTGACAAGCACGCAAAATTCATATTGTAAAATAATTAATATAAAAATATCAAAGATGTATGTACAGTGCATATATAAGATGTCAACCAGTTCCTACAATTGCTTACGATTTTTTGCTAGTAACAGTAAATATAATTTAACTAATTTGAAAACTGGGAATTTGGCTCTACATTATAATTTAAAGCGAAAGAAAAGTGATATACATATATTGCATTTTCCGGTTAACATATGTAGAATCATAAAACACTTAAATATATCCTGATTCGATTTTTTATATTTTCTCATAGTTTGATAGCACTGCATTATTGTGAAAGATTATCCTATAAATCGAGTATTATTTGTGTATTTTTAAGACTTGTTACGAGACGAAAATTAATCGAAGCGAACGTTTTATAAAAGATATACAGTATCGGTCATATCTATAGCACGCCATTTCAAAGTGATATTGTGTACAACTTATGTTTATTTATTTATTTTTGAGAATTTTCAATTAAAATACAGTTCTTTCTCTAACAAACCCCATATAAATCCAAATTTAACAATTTGTAGAAAACTTCAAAAAAGTGCAACAAATTTTCACCTAAATTTCAAACTTTTTTCTCAGAAGTGTTTGAATTTTTCTGAATACACAGTTTTATAGCCCAATGAATTTTAGTCTGATAATGTGCAAGTTTCAAGTGACTGAAAGTTACCGTTGATTTTTTAGAATTTTNACACATTATCAGACTAAAATTGCAGGGGCTAAAAAAACTGTGTACTCGAAAAAAATCTAACACTTCCGAGAAAAAAGTTTGAAACTTAGGTGAAAATTTGTTGCGCTTTTTTGAAGTTTTCTATAAATTGTTAAACTTGGGTTTATATGGGGTTTGTTAGAGAAAGAACTGTATTTTAATTGAAAATTCTTAAAAATAAATAAATAAACATAAGTGGCACACAATATCACTTTGAAATGGCGTGCTATAGATATGACCGATACTGTATTTATGTCATGGAGTTTATGTTTCATTTGATTTCGTTGGAGGACTAGTTAAGGATCAGTAAGAACACCTAATTCACTCACAAGAGTTCATTTGTTGTTTTTGACAAATATCGCAACGGTTTCTGAATTTTCCACATTCGGTTCTACGGAAATCGGATCCGAGGTAGTTGATTTCGCTGACAACGCAATTTTATTTTTACGCTTGATTTCTTGCAACATTTTCCTTTGAGATTCTCGTTTTAAAGCTGCGGCAGACAAAACTACATTTGATTTCATTTCACTTCCGTTGGACGAGCTTGGCTTTGCCTTTTGGTTCACAGTCTTAATCGATTTTTGTTGAGTTTTAGATGACTTATTCGACTCTTGTGGTACGACTTCCATCGGTTTCTAAAATAAATATTAATGCATACAAATTAAATACTTTTTTACAGCTATTCATGGGCATACCTTCCAATTGTTTCTTTGTAATACATCGATTTCATCGAATATAGAATCTATGTGATCGACCTGCAAATTCACCATGTCCCAGAATCCTTGTAGATCATCCGCTGTTGTAGGAAATTTGTCTTCGGGCGATGAATTCAGGTTATTATGACAAAGACCTACAATATATCACAAACATTGAAACATGGCTATGAGGACATATGACAACATATAACGATTTTGAAAGTAAAGCAAGAGGTTTGAAGAAACCAATATTGATCTCAGACAGATTCCTAGTTAATCAAAGATATTATCCTTTAGTAGAAAAATATAATAATTGGGGCGATACCCTTTTAGCAGTCACACCATTGATACAATACATACAAACTCAAAGTATATACAGAATCGAATCGCTGAGCGATCGTACGTTTAACGAAATTCGCCTAGAAAATATTTATTTTTAAAATCACAAATGGCTTTGTTTATTCACTTTTCACGCAAATTTCGATTTGGTTTTGTTTTACTGAGCGAAATGTTGCGGCGAATATCACCCGACGGCTTCGCTTCGGCCGACAAAATTCGCTCAGCGATTTTCGACTCTTTATACTTTTAATTTGAAGTTTAATTGGCAAATGTATAATAAAATTTGTCATGATTAGGACAACGCATAATGTTTTTCCTATTATACCATGGGCTAATATGCCTAATAGTCCGACTCAGGCTTAACCTTTATAAAACGGTTTTTAACAGCAGATCAAGCACGATGGAGGCGATGACTTGGATGCAAAACTCTAAAATAGAACCAAATAGTCCAAGCATTAACATTATTTTCTTTATGTTTCCTGTATTCAAACGTTGCGAAATAAAGGTCCATTCTGCATTTTGAATCTGATCAAATTTCTAAATTCACAAGTAATTTTTAGCAAAAAAAACCGACTTCAATTCTCATATATAAAAATATATATATATAAATCTCATGATCCACTGATCGGATCTTAACCAGATTAGAATGGGACGCCCTCTGAGACACTGTCTTTCCGATGCAAAAAGAATTATCGAAATCGGTTGACGTGGTCCAAAGTTATGCGGTAACGTACATAAAAAAAAATAAAAATATTCCGATGAAGTGATAACCTTCTCCTTTTTTGGAAGTCGGTTAAAAATAGTTATTCAAACACAACGTAATTTGAACAGTTTCTTAGGCATTGAAAATACAAAAATTGTGCCATTTACAAAACACTACATGGAAACAAAGTTTTTTACTCTTTTTAACCAACTTCAAAAAAAGAAGGTTATCAATTCGTCGGCATATATATACATATATTATTATTATTATTTTTTATGTATGTTACCGCGTAACTTTGGACCACGTTAACTGATTTCTTTAAAGGAAAGGTGTTACCTCAAATGTGGTCCCATACTAATTTGGTTCAGATCCGATTATTGGATCTTGAAAAAATTAATGATAATCTTAAATTTTCATATGGTTATGTTTTTTGCTTAAAAATAACTTGTTTTATTAATTCCACAGGTTTACAAAAAAAAGTTTCTGCATATTGAACCAAACCTCTATTTCCCTATGTTATTCGACGCCCTGAATACGAATCCGAGCTCTGTTAGTGTCCATCACGTCAGCTTCGAGGTCATTTGAAGGTCAAGTAGGGAAAAATTCATTGAATAAACCTGAAAATTCAATAAAATTCTCCTGAATTTAACTTGAAGGTGACATTGGCACGACCTCTAGATAACTTCGAAAAAATCAAGGGACCTCCATTCCCATCCTATATTGAATAAATTTTTTCCCCTATTTGAGGTTACATTATATCAGGTTCGAGGTCATTTGAGGGTCAACAGACCTCATATTATTCGGGTTCAGCGAGTCGAAAATCCCATATATCTGCGGTCATAAGCAATAACCGCCAAAATCGAAGAACCTGAATTCGAGAAAAATAGGGCTTTGCGATTATTCGATTACTCGAGCAAGTTGGTTAATCAATTATTCGGTTAATCAATTACTCGAGTAATCAAGATTTTGATTACTCAAACCGATGATTAATCGAGTTACTTGAAATATGATTACTCAAAAAAAATAATTTTGCTCGTTAAAAGAGTTTGGTTTGGAAAATGCTTATTTTCTTTTTTACATTCTGTATATGAAAAAATTTTTTCGTTTTAATTTTTGATAACAGAAACGTTGTTTTCAAAGTATCAAGGAACTTGAACTACTTTATACATATGTAAAGAGTTGAAATGTTGATTACTCATTTTACTCGAAATGTTGATTAATCATAAAGCTCAAATATTTTTTTTTGGTTAATCAAAAATCTTGCTTACTTGATTAACTGAACTTTTGAGTAATCATAATTTAGAATTAATCGAATAATTGAGTTATTTACTTTATGATTAATTAAAATTTTGAGTAATCAATTAATCGCACAGCCCTAGTTTTAAACATTTGGATTGTAATGTTAACCTTATGCGGAAACCAAAACAGGTTCGTCTAAAACTTTTTAAATAGCCTAGCTGGCGATATGGGGATTTCACATCCACATGGAATAGTAGTTG
Organism: Rhagoletis zephyria; assembly: GCF_001687245.7. Classification (NCBI taxonomy): domain Eukaryota; kingdom Metazoa; phylum Arthropoda; class Insecta; order Diptera; family Tephritidae; genus Rhagoletis; species Rhagoletis zephyria. The sequence goes on along the minus strand of NW_016158191.1, from coordinate 127,279 downwards.
CAGAATACGATAGCATATATAACTCAATTCTTTCTTAAGTAGACTTAGGCGGTTATAGCTTATGACCACAGATATAAGAATTTTTAGGTTTATTGAATGAATTTTTGCCCATTTGACCTTCAAATGACCTCGAACCTGACGTGATGGAGGCTAGTTTAAAACATTTGGATTGTAATGTTAACCTTATGCGGAAACCAAAACAGGTTCGTCTAAAACTTTTTAAATAGCCTAGCTGGCGATATGGGGATTTCACATCCACATGGAATAGTAGTGGCAGAATACGATAGCATATATAACTCAATTCTTTCTTAAGTAGACTTAGGCGGTGATAGCTTATGACCACAGATATACGAATTTTTAGGTTTATTGAATGAATTTTTCCCTATTTGACCTTCAAATGACCTCGAACCTGATGTGATGGAGGCTAACAGACGTCGGATTCGCAATCAGCGCGTCGAATAACATAGGGATATAGAGGTTTGGTTCAATATGCATACCTTTTTTTTGTAAACCTGTGTTATTATGTTCATGTCAAACATAACCGATGTAGAAACAATTCTTGTAGTTTACAATGATGAATTTACCATGGAAAAGCCATCAAAATTTCTTCCCTCCTATAATATGTAGCGGGTTAAAACTCATAAAGTCACCACCGCTTCATAGTCTTAAGGTATTGGCCCAATGCACGCTTGCTTTGCTTGCTTGGCTTTGAGAACTGTCAAACAATTTTTAAAATCTACTAAAATGTATGAAAGTTGGCCTAGTGGCAGCTTTACTTCACTTGCTTGAAAGTAAAGCAAAGCAAACTAAAGTAAGCAAAGCAAGCAAAGCAAGCGTGCATTGGGCCAATACCTTTAGAGAGACACTTGGGGTGTTGGTCATTTTATGTTATTGAGAGCAGTGTTACCGTTTTAGCCCTTTGGTGGCAAGATTTAGCTACCACATACTTTGTTTGGCCACATAAATTTACAATTGCCCCTAGCCCTTTTTTAGCCTTTTGGAGAATTTATTCATACTTCGCATGAAAAAGTTGTATATGCTTAATTTGATATCATTTTTTTTTCGTTTATGTAAGAGATGAATTTTTAAACTAAAAAATACTGATATATGTATATACCATATATGTAATACTTCTATATTGGCAGTAAGCTAACTTCTCAATGTGTAAGCATTCCGAAATCAAATCGAGACAGTCTAGTACCGTTTTTGTCAATGTATTGTGTACTTGAGTGCCGTTGTTGTATATGTGTTGTGTACATGTTTATTTATAAACGTATGTGTTCCTTTTCTTTCGTACGTGTTTATTGATATATCTGTACTGTAGTGTTTTCGGACGGTACTAGCTCTTACTGCCAATATAGGAGTATTACATATGTATATGGTATATACATATACGTATTGTACGTTCCTTACGTTTTTATACATACATACTGTAAAAATGTTAAGGCTGTTAACTTATATATTAACGATTTAACTAGAGTTTAAAATAGATAAGTTTACGGCCCTTAATATGCTTAATTTGTTAAATGGCCCATCAAGTCGATTGACCGTGTATGTTCTTGTGGTGTGATTGTACCAGCTGCAGGTGCGACTTCAAAAACTGTTTGAAAATTTTATCATTGTACCAGCATGCTGGTGTCGTGAGTGGTGAAATTAGCTCAATTTTCTATGTAAAAAGTATTTTGGCGGAAATTTCTTGCACTATATGAGTCAAAACCAGTAGTAGTATTAGTGATCTCATTATATTGCATTTTGAAGATTTGTTATAATTGATCAAAGTGAAATTCAAATAAATTATAGATGATATGAAGTTCACCGGGTCATCTTCTAGTCTTTAATATATACTCAGTTAATATACGGATTAATATTTACTAAAGTGTTACGAACGTTATTTTTTTAATACAATAAGAAAAAAATAACTATAATTTAAAGGAGTGACACACAATGGCTAGAGTCGTCGCATGTGTGTATTCTTTCATATACATATATATGGGCCGTTCTTACGGTTTATATATTTTTCATCCACTCGCTTATTCCTTACCGAAAATTTTAAATAAAAATTTAACAAGTTTTAACCGCTGATACAGTACAGGTAGCAGTTTAAAATGGGTAACTGGGTAAACTTTATAAAGAAAACATATTCTCTGGCTAAATTAATAAGCCTGCCCGGATAACATAAAATCCCAAGCTTGATAAACATTTGGTGTTATAAAAGTTTTATAAAGCTCTACTTGTAATTAGGAAAAATGCCGAAAAAAATTATAAAATTGATTCATTGATTGATTGATTGATAAAAATAGAGAGTGAGTTATGGCTATGACAATAGAAACTAGAAAAAAGATACCTCGTGTTGAAAGCAAAAAGGATCTAAAACCAAAAAAAAATATAAATACATTGTTAATCATAAAAAAATTTATGATTCGAAAAATAATTTTAAAATATTGTAAATTTTTTTTTGGTTTTTTAAAGTTAAGGGTAAATAAACCCTTAAACTTACAGTAACGAACAAAAGTATTGGCACAGTAAATTTTACGCAATATAGGCAAAGTATTTTTTAGAAAAATTCCAAGTATGCAGTTTAATAATCCATTCAATTTTAGTTTATCAAAGTGCAGGTTTGAAGTTGCTTGAAAATCTGAATATAAAATTGCAAATTAGTATGCAGATTTATTGAATTTTCCTGAGTTTTTCACAAAGTTTACACATTTGATTTTTATGTGTTTTAGTGTAGTATGAACTATGTTTTTATAAAAAATTATCGGAAATAAATTAAAAATTTTGCATATATGTAATGCGAAAATTTACTGCGCCAAAACTTTTGTTACTGTACATATAAAAAAAAACATACAGTAACTTCTCCCGTTAGAATAGTAAAAAATATGTAATTTGCTTTGTAGTGCAATCTTGCGATTCTTTCAATAAAAAATATATATCAGAAATTAATTTTTCGTATCAATAAACTCCCAAGCACAGGTTTGTATTAAAAAAAATATATCCGTAACACTTTATTAAATATTAATCTGCATATTTTATCAATTCGTCGGAATATGTTTTTATGTATGTTACCGCGTAACTTTGGACTACGTTATCCGTTTTCTATAATTCTTTTTGAAAGGAAAGGTGGTTCCTCAGAGGTAGTCTCCTACTAATTGAGTGTAGATCCGATAATTGGGCCACGAAGAAAATAATGGTACACTTAAATTTGTATATGAGAATTGAAGTCGGTTTTGTTTTTTTGTTTAAATTTTACTCCAGTGTTCACAGCTTCTATAACAGATTCATCGGCCATATTTTTTTGTTAGTTCAATTGTGGAACATTTGTGTTAACTGCTTCGGCTAATACTTCGGCTTTTGTTCTCTTTTTATATCGAGGCTAAGTGCATTGTTCGATGGGGTGATATCATTGCCAAACATGATAGTACTTTGTTTGCCATCAATAAACACTAACTTGACGGAGTTACAGTATTCCACATTGATGCGAGCCTCAAAAGCTTTGAATAATATTTGCGAGTATGGCTTTTAGTTTTTACCGCTCAGGTAGGTGGCAGGCCTATAGAAAATATTTCTTAATCAATAATTTTTCAAATACTTTTCGTTCGACACCTATATTATAATACATACATACTTTATCTTATTAACTTAATTGAATTAAATTTTCGAAATTGGTGGCAACTCGACTCAAAAATATTTTCAGTAGTAAGCCTTCTTAAACCTTTTTAATTTGATACCCATATTGCAATATTTAATTTATCTTATCAATTTCATTTAATTCAATTTTGAAACAGGTGGCGACCCCCCTAGAAAATATTTTCGCCTGTAAGCCTTCATAACCTCTTTCTTTTGACACCCATATTGCAATATCTAATTTATGTAATTAATTTACTTATATTGAAATTTTTAAACAGGTGGCAACTCTCTATTTTTTCTGGTTTTAACCATCCGGATATTATAAAAAACAAACCGAAAAAATAAAAATATTAAAATCGGTCAAGCTGTTTTCGAGTCTTAGCGAGGCTAACGGACAGCAATTCATTTTTATATATAAGATATCTTCTTTTAAAAATGCGCAGGCTCGAAATTAACTTTAGAGCTATCGTCTGGAGGAATTTTTTTCTTAGAATTTTATGAAGAATCCGAATATGCTAGGAACAATGTCGAAAAAAATCGATCCATACAAATTGTCCCGCCCTAATATACATGTACATATGCAAAATATATACATATTGATATATCTCTCTCAGCTCTCTTCACCGGAAAATCTGCGATGACGTTATATTCACGTTACTGTCACGAATTTCACATCAATCAGCGCAATCTTTTATTCTATTGGTCTTGGGTACCATCACTTAATGGAGCCAGCAAGCTGGTGTCGTATATTTCCCCTCTTATACAAAAAGGTTTTTGGTTGGATAAAATATTAGCTTTTTCCAGAGTTCTTTGTTTTTCTATACCATTACTTATTGAAAACATACTTATATATGTAAGTAAAAAAATTTAGCTATCATTTTTAGCCACAACGACTTTTTTAGCTCTTTTTTAAGAATTTGGCTACCACTAAAAATGATTTGCGGCAACACTGATTGAGAGGGGTGTCAAAAAAATAGGTTAAAATCGAATCGAAAGAGCGATGAAGAACAAAGTTCAGGCCCATGATCATTGCAACCATTAACGTAATTTTTGGGCAGAGCCCTGATCCGGTTGACGCGGAACGTTCTATATATACAGCGTGGCGACGTATATCTGTTACACAGTCCTGTTTTAAAAATAGAAGGGTCCTTTAGAAATTTTGCGAAAAGTATTTTAGTGTTAATTTTCCATAGATTTTACTTTAATTTTATTTATTAGTTTTAAAATTTTAATCCTTATTTGTATTTTCCAGCAGAGAACACTTTGGGAGATAAGTACATATATGTGGCACCGCAAGTAATTTTCACTTGTATTTTTTCTTACAATTTGTATAAAAGAAGACAAATAAGTTAACATAGTCCGATCAAATTAGTCATAAAAGTAGTGGTCAAATAGCAAAAAATCCCACTGAGCTAAATTTTGATGGAGACATTGGGTACACCATTAGAAATAAAGCGTCAAAAGTCTCCATCGATCCCATGTGTGCTAAAAAAGTTATTCGGGGTCAAAGGTCAAAATTGGATGGGTTTAGGATTTATTTTCAAAAACGGCAAGTTTTATCAAAAAAGTTACTAAGATAAAAATTATAGATCTTAAAATAATCCACCGAAATGGATCTAATACTTTTCTTCCTAAGAATCACCTACCATTTCAGAGATACACTAGTGATTAAAAAATTGTGTTCTCCATAATATGCACATACACATACATAGTACACTAACCCACAGGTGGCGTGGAGAAAAACACTTTTTCAACTTTTTGAATCGCTATACCTCAGAAATGGTAATCCTTATACCATAGTTATGGCTGTTGAGTTGGTTATCCCAATAAACCACTTGATTTAGCGTAGTTTCGCCATATAAAAATTACAGCACTTAACCATTTCACTGAGATGGTTAAAAGCTAACTTAGGGTTTACACCGGACAATATTGTCAAGACAATTATGTCAAATTGATATGTTTGTTGTAAACACGGCGAATTCATATTACAACAAACACATCATTTTAACATAATTGTTTTGACAATATTGTCCGGTGTAAACCTGTCCGCACCAAAAAGTTAACCATCTCAAATCGAACTTAAAAATGGACTTCACTAAGATCAGATTAGATTTACTCCGGTTTTTGAAAAAAAAAATTTAAATCTACTCCTCTACTTCGCTTGACGTCAAATTTCCATTTTTTTTTTCATTCATGTTATGCCCCTCTTGAGGCCGTTTTTTTAAGTGTTCACCACCGGTTTCAGTAAAAAAATTGAAAGTTAGCCAAATCTCACTGTTAAAAAGTAACTCTTTCATAGCAATGCGTTCGTTTTTTATGTATGGCTGTAGAAATTGGCGCATGCAGAACTTTACTTAAGTTGTTAAAAAATATATGTAGAATGAAATTTATATAAAGTAGAAAAGGTTTAGATCCTATTGCTCTTTAAAAATTTACGTGTTAAATGTGTTCTACTTTGTAGAAAATGCTAAAAATTACCTAAATATGTAACATATAATCTGGCAACGTTCGTACTGTGCGGTCACTTAAACTTTCGCTTGAAAGAATTTCCAAAGTTTAACTCTTTTACAAAGTGCTAAGCAGCTCTAATTTGTGTTATTCACACCGAAAAAAGTTTACTGAAGCCAAATTCCAATAAATTGACTTGAGTTAGTCATAAAGTGCGTTGATTGAAAAGTTTTATTTTGTCGGCCTTCGTGCATATTTGCCTGTTTTGGCGCATTATTGTTGCTTTTGCGTGAGAGTGTAAGGAATATCGCATTTGTTTGTTCATTTTGCTTTCTTTCGCGCTTTACACACACCTTTGTTTATCATCGACAGTCGCTTTCTTGGTGACAGCTGATTTTGTTAACTCAGTGGCTTTAAAACTGTTAAGTTCAGCACGGTTTCTAACCATTGAACTTCACTAAATAAGACCACTAGCTTTTAAACTGCCAATTACTGTGAGCTTGAAACGTTTTCGTACAATAAATTCCTAATTTCGCTATTTTTATTCTTTTTTAATAAAATTCGCTAAAAATGTCCTGTCTGTTCGAAAAATGTAATGTAAAAGCCGGTTCGGACCGTTTTGTGGCGTGCTGGCTTTGCGATGAACTGTCTCATTTAAAGTGTGCTGGTATTAATGGGAGAGTTCTGGATATGATTATTGGAGACAATGGACTTCGCTGGTCATGTCCAAAGTGTAAAAAAACTGTTGTGGATCTCTGTAAACTATTTAGAACCGCTAGAAATGGATTTTCGGAGATAAGCAAAGAGCTAAAACTGCTCAACGAGAAGTTCAAGAAGTATGAGGATGAATTCAAAGAANATCGCTAAAAATGTCCTGTCTGTTCGTGCTGGCTTTGCGATGAACTGTCTCATTTAAAGTGTGCTGGTATTAATGGGAGAGTTCTGGATATGATTATTGGAGACAATGGACTTCGCTGGTCATGTCCAAAGTGTAAAAAAACTGTTGTGGATCTCTGTAAACTATTTAGAACCGCTAGAAATGGATTTTCGGAGATAAGCAAAGAGCTAAAACTGCTCAACGAGAAGTTCAAGAAGTATGAGGATGAATTCAAAGAATTTAAATTATTAGATACTTCCTCCTCCCCTTCTCCTGGAAAAGGTCTTCAAAGACGTAGGAGAGGCATGGAAAATATTGTGTTGAATCCCATCACTGTGGACCTGGATCTTCCGCAGAACCGCCCACTTTTGACTCCAGCTATGAACAAAGAACTCATAAGCTTTAACACACCGATTCCTCAGCGGACTGAATCTCCCCAACCACGTCCTTCTTCTACTGGAGTCTCACTAAATTCCTGTTCAACAGCTTCATCTCAACCCTCCACCACATCTGAAGCCATCTCCGATTGCGTCAACACCATTCCAATTAGTCGTTGCTCCTTCCAAAAACTCCATAACTACATCTCAACCCCCTACCACATCCGGAGCCATCGTTGCTCCTTCCAAAAAGTTGACAGCTGTTCCGCAACC
>NW_016158191.1:79769-116052 GCF_001687245.7 Rhagoletis zephyria | reverse complement strand
GACAGACAGTCACCGCTTAATCGATTTCTCTTTTCATCCTGATCATTTATGTATACATTTGTCTATATCTATCTCGATTCGTTTTGCCTGTTACAAACAACCGTTATGTGAACAAAGTTATAATACCCTTGTGCACAAGTGCGCTCGGGTATAAAAATCAATCTGGTACGGAAAATTTGTTTTTGCTCCGATTATTGCAGCGATTTAGTCCTGAACGGAGTTTTGGAGGTCCGAATCAGGGTTGTTGCGAATATTCGCATTCGCAACCGCGGAGCTTCCGCATTAATTTTAACATTCGCATTCGCAATAACCAATGCGGATCTTTTGCGAATGCGAATATTGAAGGGACCGATAATAACAGTTATTTTCTTTGCGAGTTAAACTTGGCCAAATATTTTTTATTCGAAACTAAAAGTCCTTTCCGGACAATAAACAAACCGCTTATCCAAATTAAACAAGTTTGGTATCAAATGAAAGAGGACTTAAATAGCTTTACAACTGAAATGTCCAAACGAGCAAAGTCACCAATTGAAAAATATTTCAGTAAAAAATGTTAATTAATTACGATAGAACAAACCTTGGGCCAGGTATATGAGTTTCTTTAGTATTAAATGATATAAAAATATATATAAATAGAGGAGGTAACCTTCGTTCGTTATTTCTGTTTAAAAGCTATTTCAGTCCTCTTTCGCATGATTTGCTTAATTTTGATAAGCTGTTTGTTTATTACACAGGCCGACAAAATTTAACCAACATTCAGACCCAGAAACGATTCATTTTTTGGTTACATCTTATGAATGTTGTATCGAGAAAATTAGTAATCGACTATATCATGTCTATGTTATCTCAATCGATTTTCAGGTGTAGGAAAATTTATAAACATGAAAATTTCAAAATGCGATATCTCAGCGAAAAAAAGTGATATTTGAGCAAACAAAACGCCATTTGAAAGAAGAAGACTTGTACTTAAAGATGCCAGCCTATTATTTTGGTGAAAGAAAACATCTGCAAGGCTACATAACCTCAGATATGGGCCAAAACGGTGTTTTTTGCACTTTTAGGTTAGGATATCTCGAAAACCAGAGCTGATAGAGCAATTTTGAGGACAGATTCGGATTCATCGCATCAAAATCCTTCGAAAATATATAGTCCGGTTTCTGGGTCTGAGATGCTGTCGGCCTGTGTTATCCAAAAAAACTTTCGGAATAAAAAATATTAGGCCAAGTTTAACTTAAAAAAATAACTGTTATTTTCGGTCCCTGGAATATTATGCAAGTGCAATGATAAAACGTATATCTGGCCAGTCACAGAAGAAAGGATCAAAAATGAATTACAAAAACTAAAATCGAAAAACGCTGTTGACGTTACTGGTTCTCCACATTCAGAAACAACCAAAAGAATGAGAATGAAGAATTCTTTGGAAAACAACGGTATTTAAACAACGAGTTTGCCATGATACTAGATTGTGAAGATGAAAGTCAGGAGGATACATCCGACATTTGCAGACCGATGCAATTCCCAAAAAGGAATTATTGCACCGCAATTAAAAACAAAAATATAACTGAAAGTCCTCTCGACTGGTGCAGCGTCAATCAAAAATAACTTACAATTTTGTCAAGTTTGAAATTTTTTAAGTTTTTTGCAGGGAGCGAGTCGTTATTTAGTGGCGCAGGTTTGATTTACGACCCTTTAAAAAATTTTTATTGAATACAATGTTACAATTTTTAAATTCAAGTACTAAAAAAAACATTAAAAATTACTAACCTTTCCATTTTTTATTTAACTAAATCACCTAATTTAAATTATTTCTTAACAAGTACAAAAGTCTAAGTTCGGGCGGAGCCGAACATTAAATACCCGGCGCAAGTATTCAATATAGTTTTTTCACCTTTCCGAAAACTACCGCTACATGGTAAGCAGTGGTGGTTTTACGTCTATTTCAAACAACTNGATATGGGCCAAAACGGTGTTTTTTGCACTTTTAGGTTAGGATATCTCGAAAACCAGAGCTGATAGAGCAATTTTGAGGACAGATTCGGATTCATCGCATCAAAATCCTTCGAAAATATATAGTCCGGTTTCTGGGTCTGAGATGCTGTCGGCCTGTGTTATCCAAAAAAACTTTCGGAATAAAAAATATTAGGCCAAGTTTAACTTAAAAAAATAACTGTTATTTTCGGTCCCTGGAATATTATGCAAGTGCAATGATAAAACGTATATCTGGCCAGTCACAGAAGAAAGGATCAAAAATGAATTACAAAAACTAAAATCGAAAAACGCTGTTGACGTTACTGGTTCTCCACATTCAGAAACAACCAAAAGAATGAGAATGAAGAATTCTTTGGAAAACAACGGTGTTTAAACAACGAGTTTGCCATGATACTAGATTGTGAAGATGAAAGTCAGGAGGATACATCCGACATTTGCAGACCGATGCAATTCCCAAAAAGGAATTATTGCACCGCAATTAAAAACAAAAATATAACTGAAAGTCCTCTCGACTGGTGCAGCGTCAATCAAAAATAACTTACAATTTTGTCAAGTTTGAAATTTTTTAAGTTTTTTGCAGGGAGCGAGTCGTTATTTAGTGGCGCAGGTTTGATTTACGACCCTTTAAAAAATTTTTATTGAATACAATGTTACAATTTTTAAATTCAAGTACTAAAAAAAACATTAAAAATTACTAACCTTTCCATTTTTTATTTAACTAAATCACCTAATTTAAATTATTTCTTAACAAGTACAAAAGTCTAAGTTCGGGCGGAGCCGAACATTAAATACCCGGCGCAAGTATTCAATATAGTTTTTTCACCTTTCCGAAAACTACCGCTACATGGTAAGCAGTGGTGGTTTTACGTCTATTTCAAACAACTTCGATAGAACGTTCAGTTAGACATAATGATATAAACTTATATAGATATATGCGGGATTGTTGTTAGTATCAATTTTGGGTAAAATTAGCGTTATAAAAAGGTGGTCGTAATTTTAGTCAGATTTCAATAACTTTCAACGTTTTGCCTTTATGGGGCAACCACAATAATCGTACCGAGTTTGGTACACATTGATCAAACGGTTACCGAGATACGCATATGTGGTCATAATGGTCATAAGTGGGCGGGGTCACGCCCATTTTCCAACATTTTATTATAAGCGTACTTTTTGCTATAGAATTATTGCAAAGATCAATTTTGAATAAATTAGCTTCAGTATTTACTGATTTATCGAAGCTTTCGTATTTCTCCACCGTTATTAAGTGGGATGTGGGCGTGGTTATTATCCGATTTTTTAAATTTTCAGCCGTTTGGTATGTTTTGTGAAGGCCAACAACTGTGCCAAGTTTGGGAGAAATTGGTGGAGCGGTTCCCAANTTATGGGGCAACCACAATAATCGTACCGAGTTTGGTACACATTGATCAAACGGTTACCGAGATACGCATATGTGGTCATAATGGTCATAAGTGGGCGGGGTCACGCCCATTTTCCAACATTTTATTATAAGCGTACTTTTTGCTATAGAATTATTGCAAAGATCAATTTTGAATAAATTAGCTTCAGTATTTACTGATTTATCGAAGCTTTCGTATTTCTCCACCGTTATTAAGTGGGATGTGGGCGTGGTTATTATCCGATTTTTTAAATTTTCAGCCGTTTGGTATGTTTTGTGAAGGCCAACAACTGTGCCAAGTTTGGGAGAAATTGGTGGAGTGGTTCTCAAGGTATACACATGTAATCATAAGTGGCCGTGCCTACGCCCATTTTCCAAAAATTTATTATATTCTAATTTTTCGCCTAAAAATGATTGTGCATATCAATTTTGAGTGAGTAAGCTTCAATAGTTACTAAAATATCGCAGTTTTCGTATTTCTGAAAACTACCGTTATATGGGAGGTAGGCGTGGTTATCCTCCGATTTTTCCCATTTTCAACACCATCCGTCCTACGCTCAAAAGAAGTACACATACCAAGTTTCGTTAAGATATCTCAATTTTTACTCGAGTGATCGTGTGCACAGACGGTTACTCTTTTCATTCTGAGCATTCATGTATACTTTTGTTTATATCTGTCTCGATTAGCTTTGCCTGTTACAAACAACCGTTATGTGAACAAAGTTATAATACCCTTGGGTACAAGTGCGCTCGGGTATAAAAATACTTGACATCCACATTCGCATCCGCGGATGTCTAAAATTCCACATTCGCCACGTCCCTGGTCCGAACACTGTTCTCTACATTTGTACTGTTTTATAAACCCCAAACCGCAGTGTGGACAGCAATAGTGTGGACTACAATCAAGCGCAGCTATTCTTACTGAAAGAAGTCTGATGAGAAAATGTGGTGATTTCCGAAATAGCTATCACTTCTACCATTTTTTCAAATTATTGTTGCTTTTCCACAATAAGTTTTCAATAAAAACGGCCTAAAGCTCATAAAAATTGTTGAATATAATTGCTATAAGGCCATAAAAATAACAAAAACGAAAGCAATTTTTTTTTTATTTTTTCATTATGCAAAATTGTCGATGAATCACTGATTACCTCCTTAACTACTAATTTATTATATTTTGACTACATATTCAGATTTAGCGGATAATTCTACATAAGAAGTGATGGGATTTCTCGTAAACTAGTGTAATTATCAATTAGATTAGGGATACCCAAATCAGCACATATGTGTCGCGGGAGTTACAAATATTAACAGCTACACAAAAACACCTGACGGTGCAATTGATAAGTATGAAGAATTCTTGAAGCAAATTAATAAAGTTGAAACATAAAACCATTTCCGGCATATTGCAAAAGTTGTACACAAAAAGAGAAATTGAAAATCAAAAGACACCAAATTTCCGAGAATTAGTAAATTGGGGAACATATTGATTAGCAAGCAGTTTTATTTAGTTAACATGGAACAAATCGATTAGCAAGCAGTTTTATTAAATTCATATGCCAAAAGTAATTAGTAAGCAAATATTGTAACTAGAATATAAGCTTCATTTTAAATTGAATAAATAATTTAATTCAGTCTGATTAGAGAGCCCAAACCCACTTGTTCTTTTGGTTAATCGCGTAAAACTATTTTTTAAAAACGCCCGGACGCACGGAAATTACTTGAATGGCGCAATCGGTAGGATCCTTGTAAGTAAACCGAAATAAAGTAAATATCGTGAACAAGGATCCAGTGATTCGAACCGCGTTCGGAAAAAAAAATCGTTTAAAATATCCTGTACAAATAATTCCCAATTTAATCCTGCGAATCTGTAGCCAACGATAAGACGTTGACCAGACCCTCCAGGATATAACAAGAATAATTAATATAAATCATAAATTGACTGTTTTGAAAAAAAAAAAAAACTAAAGTAAATACCACAAAAAGTGCAGTGAACGCTATTCAATGAATAAGCAGAAGCCACAAAAACGTGCAGTAAACGCCTTATAGTTAAAACAGTCCAGGATACATAAGAACAACATAAAGTGCAGTGGTTTCCACCGAATATAGAACGGAAATCACCACTTACAGAAAACGTTCAAAGTGCTGTGCAAGTGAACACAAAGTAAATAAAGTGTTACACCAAAGCATTTAAATTCAACAGCACGATTTCTTCAAAGAGACAACAAATCTTCAACCAAAGGAGAATGGCTAACGAACAGATTCAAATACCCGCCGTAGACTTAGTGGAGGAGCTGGCAAAAAGAGAACAGCAGCTAGAACAAATGCGGCAAGCCTATCTAGAACTAAGGAGCAGAACGGAGGACAACAACAGCAGCAGACATAGTCTTATGAAAACTGTGAGCAGTTTACATAATTTCACAGGAACGGGGGAAATAACGGTCAACTCATTCTTCAGCAGCATAGAATACCTACTATCCACAATAAATAATAACGAACTACAGAGGGAGGTGGTTAGATCAATCTTCTACAGGACTATCCAAGGACAGGCGAAAAACGTAATAATAAACATCCCACAGCCGGACAATTGGCAGCTAATTAAGGAGACTTTAAAATTGCGGTACCGACCAGACGTCGAGCCTCACCACTTATATAGAAAGGTAGCCAACCTAAAGGTAAGCTCAGTTAACGAATTAATGATAGAAGTGCAAAATATTAAATATAAAGCGGACGAACTGACGGTTTACTATAGGGGTGACCACTACATCGACTTAAGCAATATGGACAGTTTACTAGTAAATACAATAAAAGAGATGACACAAGGAGTATTACTAGACAAGATTTATGACGAAGGAAACTTGAACAATGTAATAAAAATAATGACGAGTAGAAGATTTGAGGATAGTTGCATTAGACCAGNATTATAATAAACTTAAATATCTACAATTAGGCACAGTAATTCTAAATAATACATATTTAGTTTTCGGCATAAAAATACCTAAAAGCTTTGAATATGTAAAAATAAGAACCGTCATTCCTATACCCAATAAAGAAAAAGATGAAATAGAAGCCAAAATAGAAGAGATATATACTTATGAAAATAAAACTTTAAGATTTGAAGAAAGTAAATCATTGAAAGGAATGAAACTTAGTAATCACTGTATTTTAAGAAATAATTATCATCTCACAAAAAATAGAGAACTGGATATATTAGAAATAAACATAAAAACTATTGTTGTTAAAAACGCAATAAATTTAAAGCTTAATCAGGGGGGAAGGGGAAAACGAAGTCAACAGAATAGTGAGATTGTATGTGTGACAGTGATGGAAAATGAGTGTGCATTGTGCCATTTTCGGCCCTTTCGGAAGCAGCCGGCACCTTCAGCACAATCGATTGATTTTCGGCACTATTTTTGCGTAACTCAATGCAACTAATAAATATTTCTTTCGGATCCGCAATTAAAAATACTTTTTTTAAATTTAATCGTATGTGCTTAAACTGATAAATGATATAAACATAGAAACGCAAGCAGAAGAATCTCGCTTCCATATTCTGCATATGCGCTTAACATTTTTGATTAAAAAAAATTTTCGAAATTTCATCTCCAAAACAAATATTAAATATCATTTAATATATACTTTAGATTTAAAAAATCATTTTTAGTGGTGGGCGAGTCCGANGTAAGAGGTAGAAAATACAATTTTATAATAGGTATTGTCTTATTAAACCATTTGAACACCATGATAAATCTGGTGGATGGAAAAATAANATTAAAAAAAATTTTCGAAATTTCATCTCCAAAACAAATATTAAATATCATTTAATATATACTTTAGATTTAAAAAATCATTTTTAGTGGTGGGCGAGTCCGAGATGTTTAAATGATCGAGATAATACATTCAATTCGCGTAGATTTTTGAGAACTTTTTTCGTTGAAGGTGTTGCACTTTTTTTCCATACTGAAATTTGTGTACATCATTTATCATTGTCTAAGAAAAACTATAAAATAAAGCTTAATTTAAAATATTGGAATAAAAAACAACAACTCTACACGTGCACTCATCCATTTAATATAAAATGCAAATGTTCGTTATATAGAAGAAAGTGCGCAACACCGCAAACAGAAAAATTAAAAACATCAATGGTATTTTCTAGACACTTCAAACTTGCACCTTATTATACTAGAATGAATGGGCTACAAAATTGTTAACCCAAAACATGTCTACAAATTCTGAACAAAAACTGTGAAAATTTGATGAAACTTTGTTGATCTTTTCATTATTTCAAGTTTCGATTTATTTGCAAGGTTTTTGTTTGATAATGAGCTACAATTTTATAAAAAAAAAAAATAATTAAAATTATTTTAAAAAAATAAAATAAATACCGGGTGACCGTGTAATTTTGTCAAAGATGAAGACAATGATGATAAAACATTAATCACTATATAGGTCAGTTCATATTAATGAATATAAAAAATATAAACATTCAAAATTACAATTCATAATTTCGTTTTGTAACAAATATGAAATATAGGTATATCCNGAAATATATAACAAACGGAAAAGTAGGAATTTTTTCAGAACTATCTGAACGGCAATATAATGTAGTTCAAGAAAAGCTCATAGAAATGTTCTCTAACGATAAACAATTAGAGTTTATAAAGTGCACAATGAGAGCACAGGATATCGAAACTGAAGTCGAAGCGGTCAAACAAATTTCGCTATATCATGTCAGGGAAAGCTTACATTCTGGTATACAGGAAGCGTATAACCAACTTAGAAATAAAATTTACTTTCCGAAATTAGCAGAGCTAATACAAATAGTAATCAACCAATGCGAAACATGCCAAGAAGTTAAATATGACAGGAGACCAATCAGACCAAAATTTTCGCATACGGAAACACCCACAAAAAATAATGAAATTATCCACANATCTATATCATGTCAGGGAAAGCTTACATTCTGGTATACAGGAAACGTATAACCAACTTAGAAATAAAATTTACTTTCCGAAATTAGCAGAGCTAATACAAATAGTAATCAACCAATGCGAAACATGCCAAGAAGTTAAATATGACAGGAGACCAATCAGACCAAAATTTTCGCATACGGAAACACCCACAAAAAATAATGAAATTATCCACATAGACACCTATGTTATAAAAAGATTACATTTTTTAACAATGATAGATAAATTTTCCAAGTATGGAGTAGCATATCCTTTAAATGACAGAAATCATTTTACCATCATTGAACAACTGGAAGACTACTTTACCAAAATAGGAAAACCATGTAAAATAATAGCAGATAATGAATTTAATGCGACAAGGATTAAGGAATTTCTAAGCAATGAAAATATAGAACTTCATCTAACCAAACCCAACAGCCATACGCGTAACGCGGACATTGAAAGATTCCATAATACCATTTCAGAAAAGTTTAGAATGCTATATAAATTAAACAAAGGCATATCAGTTAAGCAGTTAATACAAAAAGCTATTAGAAATTATAATGACAGGTTTCATTCTACAATAAAATTCACACATATAGAAATTGTAAGAAAAAATTTGGAACAGACAAAGAAGAAATCAATCACTAAATTGAATAGGAACAGGGAAGAATATACAGAGCAAAGAGCAGAGGGATTCATAAAAAATTACAAGGCAGTAAGACACAAGGAACAACCCAAATATAGAAAGCAAAAATTAGAGAAAGTCCATGTTAGAAATATTAAACGACCTTTAAAATTTACAGACATGGATCATGATAGCAGTAATAACACTGA
The DNA here is from genome assembly GCF_001687245.7 of Rhagoletis zephyria. Lineage (NCBI taxonomy): Eukaryota > Metazoa > Arthropoda > Insecta > Diptera > Tephritidae > Rhagoletis > Rhagoletis zephyria. Next base: position 106,884 of record NW_016158191.1, on the reverse strand, counting down.
TGATACGACAATGCGGAGGAATAATGACATTGACGGAACTAACTGAACAAACCGGATTTATAGATTTACAAATTAGAAATCAGGAAATACCTAAGGATAGCGATACAGTACAACATATGATTGACATTCAACAACTAGAAGACATTATCAATGGTATGACCGACAATATAATTTTAATGAAATTACCAAATAAGGAGATATTACAAAGGGAGTTGTTAGACGTAAGGAATAAGTTACTGACACTTATGCCAATTAGAACTAGAAACAAGCGAGGATTAATTAATGCAGTAGGCAGTATGTCAAAATGGCTCTTTGGTACAATAGATGAGGACGACAGACAAAATATACAAGCACATCTTTTACGGACAAACGACACAATTAACCAACAAATCAAAATAAATGATTATTTCGCCTCAGCTATTGAACATCTCAAAGAAATTGTTAAAAGTGATAGAGTAAAAATAGAAAAAGAGCTGAACTCAATAAACAAATTCATGTATGACGAATANTGTACATTTTACTAAAGCCAGCCTCCCGACATAAGCTACTTTTTCATACGAACACAAATATATTCGTCTACAAATAATGTTGATTATTTTAATTAAGTCCTAAGATAAGTTTGTGAATCTTATCAGTGTTCTATGTAAGAACCAAAAATCAANAATAGAAGAGATATATACTTATGAAAATAAAACTTTAAGATTTGAAGAAAGTAAATCATTGAAAGGAATGAAACTTAGTAATCACTGTATTTTAAGAAATAATTATCATCTCACAAAAAATAGNATACTTGGTCTGGCATCACTGTTTAAGCATTGATGTTCTCAGCTCACTGCTGCCAAGGTCGTGCATTTTGCACTAAATTTAGTGCTTTTGGGAAACCAAAAAGCCAAAATAATTGGAATTCAATGCTAGGTGCGGTATTTAGTGATGCTTTATTAATTTAAACACACCGAATGCAGAGGTACATATGTATGTATGTATACACTATACACTAATATTCTACATTAAGATGGAATTCATTTACTGAATAAAATGTGAGGAATAGGTAAATTAAATATGTTTTCCGTTGTTATAAATGTATTGAAATTAATTTATTAATAAAAACGTGAGGAAATATATATGTATATACACCTTTTACTGAATCAAAAAAATTATTAAACATGATTATAAAAACTTGGCGCTTTTGTTTTGGAAAAATTGGCTTTTTCTGGTGGCCTGATGCGACACTGGCTCAGTTGTCGCAAAAGTACACATACATACACGCACTTTTACTTGAAAATAAGTGTGTAGTGGTTAATATGTATACGATGCCATCTCCGTACAGCTCACTTCATCTCGCCTAGCACGCTCGCGTGCTTGCAGTTTGCCCGCGACGTCGACTGCGTGCACCTCTGCTGTGTATCCCTAAATTAGATGAATAGTTTTCTCTAATTACTTCTAATTCACACCGCTCTCATCACTTCCAATGGTACTATTTTTATGTCATGCAATATTATTTAGTTAAAAAGGACTACAATAAGTCATGGAGTAGGCCTACCGGGGAAATCACGTCAAAAAACGCTCCAAATACACCACCCCACAAGTACAGTGGAAATCGTACATATTATGGAGAACAAAATTTTTGGTATCGCTATATCTTAGATATGGTAATTCTTGGAGGAAAAATGTTATAACAGTTTTTAAAGATAACACAGTGCGACACCAAAAAATACCCGGGAAGTTATGTATGTATATTTTCTGGTAGGTCTTTTCCAGTAAAACAAGAATCAAAATATGAAATTTGCTAAACACCCCCAAGATCTTGATTTATCGTTACCGGTTTTTCGTACTTTTGCGCACTTACTTATAAGCCTGTGAATTAGTTGATTATGAACCGAGTTTCAGTTTATTGCCGGGTTTAAAAAGAAGAAACTTTGGAATTTCCAATGGTATGTATGCGAATAAAGAAGCCTTAAGAGATCTGTGTGTAGTTACCCAGCAAAATTTTTTTTTTTTTTTTTACTTTTTTCGTCTTTTTTCAATTTTATAATTTTATAAGAAAACCATACTTGACCTAAATCAGAGCTGCTCACTCCATAAGCACATGTAGCACATTTGTTTTTGGTTTGCCCCGAAATATAGGCACATATACAAATTTACACTTAAAAAAAAAATAAAAATGTATCGCCCTCCCGTATGCCCTGACATATAAACACAATTTATATGAAAGTGCCTGAGTTTTATATGGAAGGGCAAAGCAAACGCCCTCGCATATGAAGCTAAAGGCGCTGGCCCAACGCAGGCTTGCTTTGCTTGCTCCGTTTTGAGAGCTGTCAAAAGGTTTTTGGAATATACTAAAACGTATGAAGGGTGGCCAAATGGCCGCTTTGCTTCACTTGCTTTAAGCACCTCAAAGTTTCAAATAGGCAATTGTTTTATTTGAAAGGCTTTTGACAAAAAGGTATGTTCCCGTTCTAAATCAATTCAAACAAACTGCTGCACACTTTTATGTACAAAAATTTTCTTACGTAATTTAAAAAAAAATATATGTATAATATTAGTAATTCGAAGTTTAATAAAAAGTGATCTATGTTTCCATAATTATATTTAACATGTCGCTGGCTTAAAGTGGACTGTTGCTAAGTCCATTTTTACAAATTTTACAGGAACTTTAGAATACAACATTTTGCGGGTTTAAAGCAAAGCAAAATTCCATACAAATCAGAAGAATTCGATTTATGTTAAAAAATTTCGTATTATTTTGGCCTTATCGCATTTTCGGGGCCTCTTTTGGACTTATAAAATTTATCTTTCATTGAATATAAACGAGAAAAAATACCAAGTACCTTAATCCTGAATTTCTCTTACTTTCTATATCAAAATTTGAGGCTTCATAAAATGTAGACATTTTTCACACAAAGCTAGCGATATTTATGATGTCAAACTACTGGTAAGTCGTCTCTTGAAAAACCGATTTTTTTTCTTTGAGTTTGTTGTTTTTAATAAATGTACATACAGTTATATGTATGTATAATTATTATCATCCCATTAAAATGCAAAAATTAATTCACATTCATATAAAAATCGATCTGAAAAGACTGTTTTGTATTTCTTTTTTTTTTTAATTTTGTGGAATTTTATGACAAAATTATTCTTAGTGTAAGGAAACAAACCGTCACTTTTTAACTACACAGCTGGTTGCTTTGACAGCGTTCCAAGCCGCAATTTGGCCAAACGAGTTTTTGAAGTATATCAAAGCAATTTAAAGAAGCAAGGCGTGCAGAGCAAGCCTGGATTGGGCCAGCGCCTTAAGGCACTCCAGTAAAATGTACAAATTTACACAAACAATTATAGAATGAAAAAATAATAACAAATATGTCAGCACTGAAAAAAATGTATATTATAAATTGATTTAATATTCGTATTTACTGAAAGTGAAAACGAAATTTATTGAAAAAAAACACATCTGTTTTCAATTTTGAATGCAAAGCGTGTATGTTGTGCTTTGTAATTATTAATCGAATGACGAAATATTACTTGCAACGCCATTTTGTAACTTGCCATCAAAACTTTTTGGAAATTTTCAAAGGGGATATAGAAAATTATTGATTTCCAATCTGAATTCACTGCAGATCCCTGGGAGCATCACACCGTGTAAAATTGATGGGATTGCAGATATTTTTCCAACGTCGGATTGCAGAAAATATAAATTTCGCGACTTTGACGGAAAATGCCAACAAATGTCCGGCAAACTTCGCGCAAAAAATAAAATAAAATTATAAATTAATGTTGGAAAAACTCTTATCTTTTATATGCGAGGAGTATCCCAATGATACGAATGAAAATGTAAAATTTGAGCTTGGAATATGTTGTAAATATGTGCAAGGATTCCTCCCACTAAATTTTGGGACATTTCAACCACTAGGTCGCTATCATTTCTTAACTGTATTTTTCACCAATATATATGTAAAGACTGTCATTGCTAACAATTTTCATTCACTAATCGTACAATAAAAATAAACTTGTACTTTTTAGCTTAATTTAAATTACAAAAAAAAATCTCTGTTTACACATAAATTTTGTAGATGTATTGTGATTTCACTTCAATATACAAATTTTGAGCAGCACTGTCCTGAAGTGATTGTAAAACTAAATTTAAAGTTTACTTAGTTATTAAACTTTGAATATGAAGACAATATTAAAAAATATATATATATTTTTGGCTAAATAACTCAATATTTTGTTTTTAAATTTTTTTTTATTTGACGTTTTCTATGATCGCAAATTACGGTCATCCCGAGAGCCGTATTAAATAGGCCGGAAAAACATTTTAAACGTCCCATTGGTTAAACCTGAAAATGTTGTCCTACCACCACTGCATTTAAAGCTAGAATACGGGCGAATCCGAGAAATAGTCAACCAAAGTCGGAAAAAATCATGCAAACCAAATTCTCGCACTTTTTGAAAAAAATTTCATATTACAAAAGATACCTATTTCATATTTCTTTTCAAACATATTTGAGAAAACTGATTTCCCCCCCTAACTTTTTGAAACAAAGCTCTAAATAGCCTTGGTTTTAAGAACTATATCTTTTAATAAAAAAAAATTTCACTTTAAAAAAATACATTTTTTCAACGTCAAAATGAGTACCGTCCGTAACGTTACGTCCCGAATGCACATATCGACTGCTGAGTGGAAGATCGACCTATCTCGGCAACCAGTTCGAAAACACCCTGTCTCAAAAAACTTTTCAAGAACGCCCTATTTCAGAATTTTATTAAAAAACACTCTATCTCAGAATTTGGTTGAAGAACGCCCTATTTCAGAATTCGATTCAAAGATGCCCTATCTTACTTCAAAATGTATTGAAGATGTGCTGACGTAGGGAGTTCTGCAACCAAATTCTCAAATACGACGTTTTTGAAAAGTTTTTTGAGATAGAGCGTTTTCGAACTGGTTGCCGAGGTAGGTCGATCTTCCACTCAGCAGTCGATATATACTTCTTTTGAAGTTAATACGGTGACAGGTAAAAAGATCAACGGAAATATGGACAATTGACTTTATTTCCCACCCTGGTGCGACATTATTACCTTTTCAAAAGCGAAATAAAATCCATTGACATTATTGCTCTTTCAAACATTAAATTTGCTTAGCTTCGCGACGGCCCGCGTCCGCGCGCGCCGCGCTCGCGCCCTGCGTACCCCGCGCAAAAGGCGTGTCACACCACGTCACGCTACGCCGCGCCCCCCTCCGCCCCTTTTCCCCTCTCACATCATGCTGTAACGCAGGTAGATTTGTTTCTTGTATACGTTGAAATAAATTTTTTATATATTTTACATATCGAGGGCTTATATTCAATAAAACCCTCTATCTGCACACTTTTCACAAAGATGAGATTCTGATATAAAAATCCACCTACGATTTAACTGTTATCGATATCAAATTGGTACTTAGCTGCTACTTGGGCGTAATAGTTTTCCGCCACCATTCTAACCTAACTGTTATCGGTGAAATTAATGCTACCTTATATATAAAGCTTGACGCTTGAGAATTTGCACTATTATAAATTGGAAATCAGAAGTAACATCAGTGATGGCAGGTAATAAGTCCCAGATGGTTTCTAAAATCACAAATTAGTTTTTGTGCAAATTGCAGATAGAGAGTATTAATGAATTTAAGCCCTCGATATTTCACATTTTTATATTTGTAAGTTATTGGAAGATTTCTGCTGCGTTTTGGCAACAACTTGTCTGCAGTAAAAAAGCATATAATTTATGTTTCAAAAGTGTGCGAAAACCAATCAATTAACTTACATACATGATTTCGGTTCCGATATGAAATAACCAATAATTGTTTATACCCGCATTTTGGCATATTGGCTTGAATGTGCCATCCAATAAATAGTGTCGTCGTTCTCCTTAGCTGCTTTTAAATGATGTCATAAATTGCTGCCGAAGACATGAATACAGTGTAAGAAAATTCCTTTTCTATTAGACTGGTCGCTTTATTTTTGTGGAAACGAAACATGTTTTGCAAGTTCTGGATCATTTCTACACTCTTTCTTCAAATACTTCTCGTATTCCAGCTGCGTTTTGCGTTTGGTTTTTTCGCATCGTGTTTTTACTACATTCGTAATTTTAAATTTTTTAATAAAATAAATTGGTGGTAGTTCATGATTGTGTGTGGATTAATAGCACACTGAGGATTTGGCAATAACCTTTTTCATCTATTAAAAAACAACACTTACGGGGCAATGTTTATTGTAAGAACAACATATTTTTCCAAGAATCGACATACTTTAAGCATTGTTGGAGCTATTTCCATTTGAATGAGGAAATAGCGTCAATGACTTCATTTCCGAATTTTTGTTGACTTTATTTCGGTAAGGTAATAATGTCAATTGACTTTATTTCGTACCAGGGTGGAAAATAAGGTCAATTCACCTTATTTCCGTTGATCTTGTTACCTGTCACCGTTAATACAACCTTTAGTTTGCTTTTATAATACATTTTGTTAACTTCATTATCTTTTCTTCAAAGTATTTTGGTATATTGTGCTCTCTACACATGACAATTTGCGCAAATCGGTGCCTTTTTCAGTAGCGTCCAAACACAAATATCGGAGGCACATACGCCGGCATTAATTCAAATTCAAATTTCTATTATTTGGTTTTCATAAGTACTGCTCTAAACCTTCCTTTATAATACTAAACATTTTTACCTTATAATTTTTTTGTCGGCTAAAAAATTAAAAGAAACGTCCAAACGTAACGTTCGTAATGCCAGTATTTGCCCATATATGAAACTATAGGGATTTTCTTGCATTTGTGCAAAGCCCTTGCACGGTGCACGGATTGCACGGTTTGCAGAGCTGTCCCATAGGAAAACCGGGTTTTTTCGTGCAATCTAAGCACCGTTCAAGGGCTTTGCAAGACTCCGAGAATACCCCAAATTTGTAAAAACTAGCGTACCCGGCGACCTTCGTCTCGCCCAAAATTAGTATTTTTTTAACATTTTGGTACAACACATTCACCAATTATTCACTTAAAGACTTCCAGTGGCAGCCTTATTTACTCTGATTATGGTTTTGTGGGCGTCAGAGGGCATGTCTTACATTGCCATTTTAAATAACCTAACAAAAGCGTTGTGTCCGTGACGCAGTTCTTGCAATTTTCTAATGATTTTTTCTAATGGTTTTTGATTTGCACTCCTAATCGCCAATCTTTGTAAATTGCGGTTGCGCAAGGAAATTTTACATATTATGATCTGCGAATGGTTTACGAACAGAGTTGCCACTTTGAAAATTATTACCAAAATTGGTAGCAAAAATTTGCGTTGGTAAAAAGGTAAATTTTTCCTCATTTTGGCACATTTTTGTTAAAGTATTTTATTTGAAAAACGATTAAAATTTTGTTCCCACTTTATTTTACGTAGTTATCTTTGTATTATGATTTTATTTCCAAAAGTGTAGTCTTCTTTATTGCATTAATTTTCGAACGTTTAATGCACACTTTTTATATACATACATACATACATACATTCATACATACATATGTGAGTATGTATATCGATAAAACGCGAACAAATCGTTCTCCATTAAAAACTCAATTTACTGAAATCTTGAGGAGCTGTCGAACATTTGAACATTCCAAATGTTTCTTTAAAAAAATGGGCATGCTTGTATTTACACGATATGATTGTACAAAAAAAATATAAAATCACCGCCAGTTTTTATAAATGTCAAATGAAAATTAACACGCAAAAGACAAATATATTTTTTGAATCAAATAAAGTTTTTAGCTGCACATTGTTGGTTATACTACAATTCTTAAACTTAATATATTAATTAATATATTAAAATATACTTAAAATATTTAAAAAAAATACCAAGCGCTTTTTGAGTCACTGTATTAGCTTATAATAACTCCAATTCAAGTTTTTTAATGATGAAGTTTCGTTGTTGCCTTTAGTTTCATCACTTTCGCTTTTGGTTTAAGAAAACCGCGAAGATGCCATTAATGCCATGTAAACAAAGATTATTGGTAGATATTTTCCAGATTTGGTAGATTTTTCCCAAGTGGATGGTAAATATTTTTTTTCGTCAGTGGCAACCCTGTTTACGAACACGGTCGAACCATATTCGCAAAATAAATGTACGCGCCAGACTTTCTCATTCAGCCTTGTCGTGAGTTTCGACCGAAACTTTTTAAATATCGAGCTCGAACCGCCAAAGTAACGTAAGCGACATTTTCTCGAAAATTTCTTTTTGATGCAGAAATATTCCTAGAGCATCCAGATGCACTTTTGCACAAAAAAAAAAAAATTTTATAAAAATGTCGCTTACGTTATTTTGGCGGTTAGGGCTCGATATGTCCACTAAGGCCTACTTTTATCTGGTTTCACAAAAATTAACAACAAATACTTATTATTTTATAGGTGTTCTTTTATTAGTTAGTTTTTTCGCTTCGTAATATAAACGTGTATTATCGTCCGGGGCCGGTACTAACCCTATTTTTTTTTTTTTAATATATAAACGAATGTCCAACGTTATCATCACATCCTTATTCAGTGCTTTTGAAAAATACCAAGAATTTTCGTGGAGAATGTCTTTTTTTATAGAAAAACTTCGTCTAAAGGCAGAATTTGTTTTGCTATACTGTTGTACGGATCACGTGAATGCGTAAAATAGTTTTTGTTGTTTTAGTCAAATGCCTTCCTTTAAGCTCAGATGGACTGTATGCAGAAACTCGTCTTCTATTGATTTCTGATTTCTCCTGTTGTAAATAACCTCGAACTCTTTGAAGGTCGCTCTACAATTTCGAGCTCAAAATGTTTGATGAACCATGGGAAAATCATTACGATGACAACATTTAGACAACACGTGTTGAATTCGGAACCTTTCTATGTTTCACATTAGGCCAGGTTGGCGGTTGTTTTGACTTGCACGGAAATGACCTTACCACACTTGCATGTGTATCTAAACTGAATTTGAGGAAAAATCTGGGTCCGTTGCGGAACCGCCCCACCCTATAGTCGGGACTACACATATATGTATAAATATGTATACAATCGACTTGTATATATGTATACTCATTCATCGAGAAACTTATCGAAAACCTACCTGAAAACCGAAAAAGTTACCGTTTTTGAAATCGTCACTTGCCATGATTTTGAACTTCGCGTATTCTAACACTAGAACACCCACCTAAAACAGTCTAATTGGAAATTCCATCGTTCCAGACCGATTCAGTTGAATCTGGTGCAAGGACACCGGGAGCAATGAAAATTTTGAACCTGGGCAACCATTTCGATTGTAATATTACGATCAAAATTAAGGATATATAAAATTTCGAGTACAAAATTTATGGAAAATCCTTTTTGCCGGATTCAGAAATTTATTCAAGTTTCCTTGGTAAGAGACAAACAACAAAAAGACAGCTCACATAGGACAATCAATTCTAGAGTTATGCTCAGTATTACGTAAGCAACTTTATTTTATACAGATATATAGGTATGTATAAATTAACTTGTTCGACGTGTTTACCTTTTTATTTTACAAATGACTTTATCTCATTTTCAGAATATGACTTTTTGAAACTTTCTCATTTAAAATTGACAAATAAGATTTTCAGTTCATGGCCATTGAAGTAGAAATGTTCTGAACATCTTTGCGGTTTGATAAATTTATTGGAAAGTATTCAATCTAAGTCTAGTTGTATCCAATAAGTAAAAATGAATACAAACAACGACAAAGAGTTCATCATTTATCATATTTACCCTTAAAAGGTAAAACAACAGCAATTTTTTTTAGATTTTTAGTAATAACAAGTTTTTAATCAGGGTTTCATTGTTTATAAAAAACAGTGATTAAAATCAAATAGTTAGTAATTATTGTGGATAGTGCTGCCAACTATGTAAACTACATAAGTTCAAATCGTTAATTGAATTTCACCTGTTTTTTGTTTATCTCGTTGGTAGCTGTAAAGTAGGACCTTTAATTTTAAGAACACTATGATGTAAATACCACCAGACTACTACCACAGAATAAACAGTATACAGAAGACGCACCACATACAAATTTATTTTTCTTCGGCGGACGTAATATTACAACCCGAACCAGAGCAGAGAAGTTAACATTTAGTCTGTTCCAATAGCAGTCCGGTTTACAGGATTTAGTCAGANTAGACAACACGTGTTGAATTCGGAACCTTTCTATGTTTCACATTAGGCCAGGTTGGCGGTTGTTTTGACTTGCACGGAAATGACCTTACCACACTTGCATGTGTATCTAAACTGAATTTGAGGAAAAATCTGGGTCCGTTGCGGAACCGCCCCACCCTATAGTCGGGACTACACATATATGTATAAATATGTATACAATCGACTTGTATATATGTATACTCATTCATCGAGAAACTTATCGAAAACCTACCTGAAAACCGAAAAAGTTACCGTTTTTGAAATCGTCACTTGCCATGATTTTGAACTTCGCGTATTCTAACACTAGAACACCCACCTAAAACAGTCTAATTGGAAATTCCATCGTTCCAGACCGATTCAGTTGAATCTGGTGCAAGGACACCGGGAGCAATGAAAATTTTGAACCTGGGCAACCATTTCGATTGTAATATTACGATCAAAATTAAGGATATATAAAATTTCGNTTATTATTTAAAAAACCATAAATAAATAAAATTTTATAATTAAATCCATAGTTATAAAAAAAAAATTATATTTCTTGCTTCTGTTTGCTTATTTGCATAATGAAAAACAAACTTATAGGGGCCCTAAACCACACAATAGCCTTGCGCAACCCGAGACTTGTACAAGTCAATATTGTGGAATTTACTACAGCATAAAATTGCGCAAAACTTAGTTTGAAGAAACGTTGCTCAAGTAAATATGTGCAAGAAATATGAATGAATGAAAAATTTTTTTCTACGCTTTTACCCATATTTTACAGCACGATCTGGACACCAAAATCAAAACTAGACTAAAAATTTGGCAGTGGTCGCCATACGAAGCACAAATTATTGTACAATAACACAAGCATGAGCAAAATATCAAAATAATTTTTATTTTAGCGCTATATCTGTGCAATTTAGTACAAACGACCCCATACACCACACAAACTCTCGTCGCAAGCCCGATATTGCGTAATGTTTTTGTGTGGTTTGGGGGTCCTATAACAGTGGCGTGTGCAAAGAAATTCCGGGTTGTATTTTCCTTATAAGAGTTACCAAATCAACTTATAAATATCTATATATAAATTGTGAGACTTCAAATAACAAGAAAAAAAATATTTGCCTTTAGACTAGCAGTACTATTCATAGTTTTCAAACATTCATTTTTGCCAGCCGAAAGTATCAAAATACGGCATTTGGGAACAAAAAAGGATCAGATATTACAATTTAGAAAAACAGTCTTAAAAAATATACAATTGTACCAAAACGGCAACGCTGATCGTGATGGAAAACGAAGTTAGTTAACATCTTGTCGTCATAGCGATGATGGAATTAACAGTGTCAGCCGAGTGAAAATACTGCAAAAGTAACAGAGGCAGCACCCCCCTCCCCCCCTTGCTTGCCTCACCGCTCGTGCCTTAATTCAAATTGGTTGGATAGTCGACATGCGTCTTCTGTATACTGTTTATTCTGTGCTACTACCCTGTGCAGGGTGAATAAAGAAACGCCTAATCCTTTCCTGGATAGCGAAAAAGCGAATAGCACGCGTTTGATTACAAAATTTTCTTAATTCTGCCACATCGGTGTTTATTTAAACCAAATCCAAAGTATTTACAACTCAGGTGTGAGGCTTAACCTACACTTAAGTAATAATACAATATTACAAAGACCAACCAGTGTTGCCACTCGGACATTTTTTCCCCTATCAAAAAACGTACGAAAACGGTTTTGAGAGTACCAAAGAGGTTTTTTTGCAGTAATAAAAGAGAAATGGTTTTTTCTAATTTAATATTTTTCAATAAAGAAACAAAAGGTTTTAAACATACAGCCCGATTCTGTGCACTTGATAAATTAAAAAATTGTTTAATTTGTCAATTTTTTATTATTTATCAAGAATTGGAATTCAAGCACAGAAATCAAAAGCTTTTTTCTTGATAAATTATCAAGATTATCAAGTTTACATATTGAAATTTCATGTGAAAATTATAAATTTTGTATGTTAAAAATTTTTTTTTCAATCATTAGGTTTGTTCCACAAGCTACTCGAAGTCACTTCGAGTTACACATACGCGTTCCACAAGTAAGTTTTAGAGTTTATTTGATACATCGTCGTCTCAGAAAACGGATGTCGAATGTTACAAAGCACGGTTTTGAGAAAATTGACTTTGAAATTTAAGGTCGAATTAATCCGAAACTGTACGGTAGATTTTTGTAATTTTTGAAGGAGACGTAGTTGGTGTTATTAGTTTTGATTTCCCATATTTTTACATTTAATATCTCTTAACGTTAATGAGAAAATTGACTTTTCATTCCGTATACATTTGTCGTAAGTAGCGTTTACTCACCACTTTGTTTTGTTATTAGAAAAAACATAACAAAAACATATTCATGTATTTAATAAAAAAAATCTGGACATCTCTTATGCTGTAAATATGTTACGAACATACGTTTCCTTTATATCAAAACAAAACACAATACTTAAATTCAGTCTTTTGTACATTTTTATTTCTTTCATTTCGTTGGAGACTCAGTGTAAGCTAAAATTTAAAAATTTAAAATTTTAAAATTAGTTACTTAGTTTAATTTCCAATTTTAAACGTGTCGTTATAGTAGAGGACCATCGAATTGTCGTAAGTTCAAAGTTTTGCGACACATACGACAAATGTTTTATGATTAAAAAAAGATTACATTTGTATGGGAATTTGTCGTATGTGCCACAACAACAAATGTTTTATGATTAAAAAAAAAAGTACGTTTGTATGGGAATTTGTCTATGTGACGCATTTTCAGCACATACAACAAAAGGCATACCCAATCATTAATATTATGCAACATACGACAAAATGCGCACGAAATATCTCAAAAACCAAGGGAGATATAAAAAATGGATTGCAGAAATCAAAAGAGCATGTCCAACTTAGTAAATCTGCATCAAAATCCCAAAATCGTGATTTTGCACATTCGTCATCCGTTTTCTGAGGCGACGATATGCTGACAGTTTGAACTCTGCTCGAGTTTTTCTACAAGTAGCTTGTAGCTGTATGCGTAGGCATTTGAACCCAGCGCTGCATAACTATATAAACAAACTAATTTCGTTTCGTTGCCCTATAAACAAATTGTCCAACATTCGAAAATGACCTTCGATATCAAATATGGATATCGATGTGATAATGAACTCATAACCAATATTAGTTTTCGAACGTTCAGTGTAAATTGGAAACACACTCGAAATGGGTACGAAAAGAAAAATGAAAACCATAGTAACAAGAGAGAAAGTGAAACCCAACTCATTATCGAAGGGAAATATAAGATAATCACTCTATTATAATAAAATTTAAACTCGATAATGGGCTGGATTTCGAATTCATAACGAAGGGAAAATACATTGGATAACGAAGGTTTCGTTTTGCTGGAGAATGGCCTAGATTTCGAATCGAATACTAACCTATTGCACATTCGTTATCGAAGGTAAGCTCGAAAAAAATTCTGTATTTCCAATCGATTTCGAATTGTTAACCAAGCCCAATGTTTGTTGGGTATTTCTTAGGAAAACAACTTATCAAAAAATTTCATTTGCGTATTATCAATAAACAAAATGGGCACGTTCAGAAGGCGCAACAGCTCAGTAACTGTTGCCATTGCACCTTCTGAACGCGTTGTTGTGTACTTCTGATCAACTGAACAGTTGCGTGTTAGATGATCGTAATATTTTTCTGGTAATTTGAGACAACATGTTGTTGAGAGTTGAATTTGACAGCTAATGCATCAAGCCGTTCAGAAGACGCATAACGATCACTGATATTTTTAGCAACGGTTGCGCTCAACTGCTGCGCCTTCTGAACCTACCCAATGTGAAAAGAAAAATAGTTTCGTTAGTTATCAAAATATGTTAAAAAAAAAATAAAAAATCGTTTCGATGATTATCAAAAAGGAAATACATATCAATAGTTTTTTGTTTCATTATTTAAGAAGAAAATTGTATGCCATAGATTTGCATCTTATAGTGAGAGTTGTGCAGCAAAATTTATGTAGGAGAACATAGCATTATCCGAAGTGTTTTTATTAAATAATTAACAAATAGTCAACAAAACGCTGTTAATAAAATATGCGAAAAATAACTGAGGTGCAACATTAATATCGCTTCAGTGATACCATCACTCAAACCTGACCTGTAGTCATTAATTATGTATTTTAAAGTCGAAAACACTCGCTCTACGCTAACTTGCAAAGCGGAAGTTGCATGAATAATTTTATATAGTACAAGGTACTGTGAGTAAATTTTTTTCACTCCCAACAGTGGCCCTTATATCGCAATTGCCATAGAATGCTTCTATAATTGAAAATGTTTCTCTGGTATGGTGTGTGTGGTATCAATTGCTAAAAGGTCGGATTCCTTGAAAGGCGGACTGAGAGAAGTTTTGTTCGCTCCTTGAAACGAGAATACCAAATCTCACTAAACTCAAAAACATTAAATCAATTGAAGAAGCAAATAGTGCTAGAACTTTTTAGAAAAGTATCGATACTAGTACTCATTTACAATACTCTAAAGAATAATCGATGCCAGTACTCATATTTGAAAAAAAAGTATCGATAATACTCGTACTTCCAGGTATTTTTAGAGCAAACGCGAAAAGTGAAGAAAAATCAGATTGCATGACCTCTTCCTATTTGTAATCTGAATAGACAGCTTTTAAAAGAAAAGCTTTAGATGTAAACTTGCAATCAGTTTACTTCTACAAGCTTATAATAAATGCTTATAGCAAAAGGTTAATTGAAAGATTTTTAAACCAAATATTTTATAAGTGTTTGACGCTTATATCTATAAATCACTTTACTTTGAAAATGATATGGAAATGTAGAAAGCGAGAAATAAATGAGGCCGTGAGAGCAGAAGTGGCCTAACCAAAAATTATGATTTTGGTACTTTTCTATTTAAAATAGTCACAAACTTGATGATTTTAAAAACAAAAGTAGTTCATTCCTTAATTTAAAGTATAAAGCTACATACTGAACCATTAAATTATTTGACAATTTATGACCTAGAAACTTTTTTAAAAAGTTAACTAGGTACAAAAGAAAAAAAACTTGCGTTAGGCCACTTCTGCTCTCATGGCCTCAAATGTGGTGAGCAACATTCTCTAAAAGAAAGATAACCTCTCTTCGATGAAGTTTTTTTTCGAGAATGGGTTGGATTTCGAAATTACAACGAAGGTAAAATACATAGGATAACGAATGCTCCGTTAAGCAGGGATCACACGATTTGTACATTTGTACACAAAATGCCAAATTTAGATTTGTCCACATTTGCGCATTTGGATAGCGATGTACAAATGATTTGTCTTGCGATCAGACGATTTGGCTGCCAAAGATCCAAATGATTTGACAAATATTGTCCACATTCATTCACACGATTTAACCATTTGGTCGTAAATAGTTAAACAGCTGATCCGGTGTCAACCATACTTTTGCATTTATGATTTCGTGAGATTCGAAGTGAAATAAGCAAAAATAATATATACGCACAGGTACTCAGAATTTTGAATACACCCTCAAAATCTGGGCTAAAAAACGCATTTTTCATAGGTTGAAGCATATACTTGCTCGTAACTTTATTTCTGTTTGCCCGATAAAAAATACTTACATATGCCATTTAAGAGAAAACATTTCGTTGTTTACAACCATTTATAAATGGTAATTTGTCTTGAGAATGGCCACCCTATGTATGTATGAAGTCTACCACATATTCGCGATTTTTAGTAGTTTTATTTTTGCTCAACATAATTTTCTTAATTTTAAGAGCAAACATTGTCCAATACCAAACACTAACAACAGGCAGAATGGGAGGATAAAATAAACTGTAAAATATTAAATTTTCTCAATATTAAATTTTTCGACATCAAACGTGGTTTTATTGTGTTAAATTGCAAAATATATGATTTATAAATAGAATTAATAGCGAAAATGATAAAACCGGCGATTTTTGTGAAAGGATTAGCAAATTTCAGTGTATCTAAAATTTCTAAAGCGTTGTTTACTTTTACTTGAGAGTTGTCAAAATCGGCAAATCCCAAGTAGAATTTCTGGAACGAGCCACATTTGTTCGCTACATCGTGATGTGATAAAAAGAAAAGCTGGCAGCACTGCCAAGGAAAAAAATTGCCAAAACTCAACGCAATTTTTATCAACTTCAATCTTGCACTTTATTAAACTAAAATTAATTTTGTTTTAGATTCTAAAAAATTTAGGTGAAACCTTGCAAATTTTTTTTAATTTTTGTACAAAGTTTGATCCAAAACCTGAGATCTACCACATTTTTTTGAAATCTACCACATTTTTTCCAGATTCTACCACACAATTTTTTTTTGAGTCCGATCACTGATTCCTTTGCCATTTCTTAAGCAAAGCGAAGTATTTTTCACCGGGTAAACAGAAATAAAGTTGCGAGCAAGTATACCTGTGCGTCACCCTTTGAAAAACGCGGTTTTTGACCTTAAGCCAGATTTTGAAGGTGTATTTAAAATTCTGAGTATCCAGATTTTACTGCTTGAATAGACCTACAACAAGTGTGAACCTCGAAAAAACTATATAAATTTTTTGTGTCATACAGTGTAATTTAGGTCGTCTTTAATAATCTGTATATCGTCGTTTAACGTACAAATTTCTCATTCTGAACTTCACATATGCTTTTTCATAGTTAATTATACTCAGAAATTAATTATACTTTTATAAATAGTTTTTAATATGTTCGTCTGCCGGCATAAGAACCTGGGACCTCATGAAAGCTTAAAAATAGTCTCACACTTCTCTGCACATTCAGCTACAGTCGAATACGTATATGTACATGTTTCAAATGTTCAGTTTGAGCAAATATTTTAAAATTATTGTTTTCAAATAACGTGACATTTTTCGGTAGTTTTCGGATACGAATATTATATTAAATATTAAAATTTTGCCAAAATTGGAAAATACAAATGTTCACAAGCACGAAGGCAATACCGCTCAACAATATTTGCATATTTGTCACTGTCATTTGTCATCAAGTGGCAAATCAGATATTTGGTCACTTGCTTAATTTTTATTTGGCTTATGTAGCAGCATTGCGTTCACACGATTTGGCCCCCAGGGTTGTTTTTCATTCGCCAACAGAAGGCAAATATTTGGCTTTTCTGATAAATGACAAATGTAATTTAGCGTTCACATGATTTGTCTACGAATTTGACAAATTTTTAGCCAAATGTACAAATCGTGTGATCCCAGCTTTACGCTGGAGAATGGGCAAGTTATCGAATCTAAGACCACCCTCTTACACCATGCATTACGAAAGGTCAGGCAAGAATTCGTTTTCCAATTATTAAAGAATTTTTAACCGAGCCCAGTGTTGAAATGACCCCTCCCTCTTCTTCTATGTTGTGTAAAAATTGCATAGCTGTACCGATTACCAGTAGCTCATTAGAAAAAAATATGTGTTAATTTTTACTAAATATGGCAGTATAATTAAATTCAAAAATTTAAAGC
Source organism: Rhagoletis zephyria (assembly GCF_001687245.7). NCBI lineage: Eukaryota > Metazoa > Arthropoda > Insecta > Diptera > Tephritidae > Rhagoletis > Rhagoletis zephyria. The sequence goes on along the minus strand of NW_016158191.1, from coordinate 89,203 downwards.
TGTTTTCCGAGTTTTTGGTTATTTGAGTAGTGACAGCATTGAAGTAAATACGTTCATTTACACGACATTCATACTGTATATCGAAAATAATTTCGGAATTTCGCCATAATGTTTGTTGGATAATTTTTAAACAATTTTCAATGTAATTGAAAGAACGAAAATTTGTATGTAAGTTTAAATTTTTTTACTTAAAAAATTTTTAACACGCCGATTCTTTTTGGTATTCGCGATATTTACTCAGTATTGCCAAAAAGTATCGAGTTCCCGATACTACTCAGTAGTCATGAAAAGTATCGATATTCTGTCCTCGGTACTCATATCGTTCTATCACTAGAAGCGACCCGCGAGGTAACGAGTACTTTGATTGGTTGTTTTAAGAAAATATGTCCGCTAAGAAGAAGAAGGCAGGGAAAAGCGGGCCCATGGTGAAACCTGAACTCATCAAACTTCTTCGTAAATGCAACCTTTTGTAAGGGAGTGTCAAACCGCGGATATCAATGATTATCTAACCTTGTATTATTGAATCATGCTTCTATTCTATGAACCTTGAATGAAACAGTTTGAATTTAACTTTGCAGTAGGCACACACCGATGCGTCAGCTGCGATTTTGTCTAGTACTTGACTTTGGTTGTCTTGGAAACACTTACGTCTGCCTTCGAATGGCATGTCCAAGGCATATTTAATAAGGTAGAAGTGACAACTACCTCGAGCTCTCTTGTAGCTAGTTATAATGTCAAAAAGCTATAAACAAACAAATTAACCTTATGAGGTGCGAATGCTATGTTTGCTACAAACTACGTTTCAATTTGAAACGCATCAGCATAAGTACATACATATGAGTAGTCCACTTGCAAACAGCGTTATGTGATTTTATAATAGTAAGCCATAAATTCAAAAAAAACGTCTACAACAACAAGTAAAATCCAAATTGTATCTTTTTTTTATTATCTGAATATTTGATAAATAAGAGCCTAATAACATTAAAAAACAATATCGCAGTGAGGTAGTTTTTGAAAATTGTATATATAAACAGCCCGATTCTGTGAACTTGATAAATTGAAAATCTTTATAATTTGTCAATTTTTTATTATTTATCAAGAATTGGTATTCTAGCACGGAAATCAAAAGCTCTTTTCTTGATAAATTATCAAGATTGAAAATGCTATTGGCAAATTGAAATTTCATGTGAAATGTATAAATTTTGTATATTAATAAATTTGTTTCTAACAATTAAATACTCCATGTGCCGGCATTTGAACATGCGACACACGGAATTATAGTCAACATTTCTACCTACTCGGCTACGGCAGTCAAAAGATTTTTTGCTTTTAAATTCATATTTTTCATATGTGACAATGAAATCAGTTCCACTCATGTGGAAATCGTAGAGCTTTTTGTTTTATAAATATTGACACAGAATGCGAAGGAAGCTTTTACTTGATAAAATTTCTTTAAAAAAAATTTATCAAGAAAACACAGAATTGGGCGGAAAAAATTAATATAGCAAGTTTTGAAACAGTAACTTTTACATAGCTAGCTTTTTTAACTCTTCGCGTTTTCTCTTCCATGAAGATTGGTCTACTTCTTTTTTACGACGTCTTCCACTAGGCACCGAAACTACCACGTTTTCTTGCAGTTTTCTAAAATCATCAGAAGGTGGCGACTTTTAAACTTTTATAAATATGTACAATAAATATTACAGCGACTTTTGAAAGTGTATATATACATACAGTACCTATTGTAGCGACTTTTGCTAGAGTAGCTAACATTTGATGCTATTTTTTTCAGAATATATAAGGATTTTGCACTGTATTGTTAATGGACATGAAACTACTTTAAATACTGGTAGATACGTTAACCACCAAAAACTAAAAATCTAAAAAATTTTGCATAGAGCACTTTGCAAGTGGACTACTCATATGTACGTATACTAATTTTAAGAATTAATTCAGTATACCCCCAAAGAGTTTTAATTGTATTCGCATTTTATATGCACATATACATATGGACAGAAACGAATGCCTCAAAAGGAAACCACGCAAATAAAATGAAAGAAATGTTTTATGGAACTATTTTAAAAAAATTTTTTGTTTTTATTCGCCCAATGTTTTTTCACCTTTTTTAAATATTTAATTGTAAAAAACATCCGCCACCTATAAAAAAATTATTTAATGTTTTCTTGCAAATGTATATGAAGATTAACTCTGACAATTTCTTGATAAAATTTTTGCAATGACAGATCTTTTGCCGTTTAAGTTGTTCAAAGTATCATGTATAGGCCCTTTTACTCAGTTTGCATCTGCGCAAGAAAAGAAATATACCGTTATACTCCCCTCAATGATCTCTATCGATCCCCATGTGTTTTTTTTTAATTTTAGATTCGAAGCTATTCTGAATTTATGCCCAAATTTTGCTCAACTTCTGCAATTTGACAGAAATGCAATTCTGAAAAATCACGCACGCAAATTTATTTCGATTACTCAAATGTGAAAAACTTTCGTGCTTAGAAAAATTCACGTCGGTAATATTAGGTTGGCCTGTGAAAGGGTTTATTTAGAGCTCCTCATTTTGACGACTGGGTAGCAATGATCCCGCGGCACTACTACATACGCTCACTCCATTATATCTGCGTACACCCTTGTATTTTAAATATTCACAAAGTTTTTCAAGCTATCTTTTTTTGTTATTTTTATACAAAAATGTGGTTCATGCTATAAACAAAACCGTATAAATCAAAGTTTAAAAGTGCATACAAAATTAAGGAAAATGCAACGAATTTTTACCCAAATTTTTACCTTTGTTTCAGATTTTTTAAAAAGAATTTCTTTGTATGACAATGTACAACTTTTAAGTGGCTAAGAAATTGCGTTGATTTATAATAATTTTTTTTTGTTGAAATTTTCTCCTAAATAACATATACCCAGAGGGACATATTGATTTTAAGCATTTTTTTTCATAGGTTGCGTGATTTCAAATACTTTTTGATTTAAAATCCGCATTTAATTAACAAATATATTTGATTTGTGATTTGGTTTGTTGACCAAATTAAAAATAAAATTTATTTCTGATTTGATTTGTCATCCGAATAAGAAATAAATTTTATTTGTGATTTGTTTGGTCAACCAAATAAAAGTTTGATTCGTCAACCAAATAAAAAATCAATTTTATTTGTGATTTGATTCGTCAACCAAATCAGAAATCCAATTGATTTGTGACTTGAATCGCCCTCCAAATCAGAAAACAAATTTATTTGTGATTGGATTTGTGGAGCGAATCTTTTGATTTAATTTGCAACTACTTCGGGATTTTTGGGACTATTTCGGGTTTTTCGAGACTACTTCGAGATTTTCGGGGTTCTCGGGGCTATTTCGAAATCTTCGGGATTTTTGTGACCAATTCGGAATTTTTGGGACTAAATCGTGTTTTCGACACTACTTCGAGATTTTCAGGATTTTTGGGACTATTTCAGGATCTTCGGGCTTTTTGGGACCAATTCAGAATTGTTCTACTACTGCGAGATTGACGGGGTTCTCGGGAATATATCGAGATTTTTGGACAATTTCGATACTTTCGGGTTTTCTTCGGGATTCTCAGGACCATTGCGGGTTTTTCGTGACTACTTCGAGGTTTTCGGGGTTCTCGAGAATATATCGGGATTTTTGGGATTATTTTGGTATTTTTGAACTATTTCGGGATATTCGCGACTATTCAGGGTCCTCGGGACTATATCGGGATCTTCGGGACTACTTCGGGATTTTTGGGACCAATTAGGATTTTTCGAGACTACTTCGGGATTTTCAAGATTTTGGGACTAATTCGGTATTTTTGAGGCTATTTCGGGATATTGGAGATTTTCTCGGGATTCTCGAGAGTATTCCGGGTTTTTCGAAACTACTTTCGAGATTTTCGGCATTCTCGGTACTACATCGGGATCTTCGGGACTACTTTGGGACTATTTTGGGTTTTTCGACACTACTTGCAGATTTTCAGGATTTTTGGGACTGTTTCGAAATTTTTAGGACAACTTCGTGATTCTCGGGGTTTTCGGGAACATTTTTTTTTTGACTATTTCAGGATTGGACTATTTCGATATTTCTTCGGGATTTTCAGGACTTTTCCGGGTTTTTCGGGGTTCTCGGGGTATATCTTCGGGACTACTTCGGTATTTTTCTAACTAATTTGGTGTTTTTGGAACTATTTCGGGTTTTTCGACGCTTCTTCGATAAGAAATCCCGATATAGTCGCGAGAACTCCGAAAACTTCGGAAGTAGTCTCGAAAAGCGGGAAATAGTCGCAAAAATTCTTAATTGGTCCCAAAAATACTGAAGTAGTCCCGAAGTTCCAGGTATAGTCCCGAGAACCCCGAAAATCTCCAAGTAGCTCGAAAACCCCGGAATAGTACTGAAAATCCCGAAGAAATCTAGAAATAGTCCATCAATCCCGAAATAATACTAAAAATCCCGATATATTCCCGAGAACCCCGAAAATAGCGAAGTTGTCCCAAAAATTCCGAAATAGTCCCAAAACTCCTGAAAATCTCGAAACAGTCTCGAAAAACCCGAAATAGTCCTGAATGTCCCGAAGAAAACCCGAAATTGTCCAAAAATCCCGATATATTCCCGAGAACCCCGCAAATCTCGAAGTAGTAGAAAAATTCCGAATTGGTCCAAAAAATCCCGAAGATCCCGAAATATTCCCAAAAATCCTGAAAATCTCGAAGTAGTGTCGAATAACCGAGATAGTCCCAAAAGTTCCGAATTGGGTCGCAAAAATCCCGATCTATTCACGAGAACCCCGAAACCCTCTCGGAAGTAGTCCCAAAAATTCCTAATTGGTCCAAAAAATACCGAAGTAGTCCCGAAGATTCCGATATAGCCCCGATAACCCGAAATAGTCCCAAAAATCCCGTTATATTCCCGAGAACCCCGAAAATCACGAAATTGTCTCCAAGATCCAAAATTTGCCTTAAAAATACCGAATTAGTCCCAAAATCCTGAAAATCCCGAAGGAGTCTCGAAAAACCCGTAGGAGTCCCAAAAACTATGAATTTATCCCAAGAAGCCGAAGTAGTCTCGAAAAACTCGAAGTCAGAATTTATCCCAAAATCCCCGAAGTAGACCCGAAGATCCCGATATATTCGCGAGAACCCCGAAAATCTCGAAGTTGTCCCAAAAATACCAAAATAGTCCCGAAACCCCAATATAGTCCCAAAAATTCCTAATTGGTCTCAAAAATCCCGAAGTAGTCCTGAAGATCCCGATATAGTCCCGAGAACCCCGCAACTCTCAAAGTAGTCTCGAAAAGCCCGGAATAGTGCTGAAAATCCGGAAATAGTTCCAAAATAACAAAATAGTCCCAAAAATCCCGATATATTCCCGAGATCCCCGAAAATCCCGAAGTAGTCTCGAGAAACCCGAAATAGTCCCAAAAATTCCGAATTGGTCCCAAAAATCCCTAAGATCCCGAAATAGCGTTAAGAACCCCGAAAATGTCGAAATAGTTCGAAAAACCCAAAATAGTACCAACAAATCCGAATTAATCCCAAAAATCCCGAACTAGTCCCGCAGATCCCGATATGGGCACGAGAATACCGAAGTTGTCTCGAAAAACCCGAAATAGTCCAGAAAATGCCGAAGAATTCTCGAAAACCTGAAATAGTCCAAAAATCCCAAAAACCCCCGAAAGAAAATCCCGAAGAAGTCTCACAAAACCTGAAATAGTCCCAACAATACGGAATTAGTCCCATAATCCTGAAAATCTCGAAGAAGTCTCGAAAATTTCAAAATAGTTCCAAAAATCCCGGTACATATCCGAGAGCCCGAATATATGGAAATAGTCCCAAAAATTCCGAATTTGTCCCAAAAATCCCGAATTAGTTGCATTGCCTTAAAGAGTATTATTTAGCTGAAAAATCACAAACCAAATGATTCGATCTACAAATCAAATCACAAATAAATTTGATTTCTGATTTGGGAACGATTCCAATCACAAATCAATTGGATTTCTGATTTGGGGACGATTAAAATCACAAATCAATTTGATTTCTAATTTGGAGGGCGATTCAAATTACAAATCAATTTGATTTCTGATTTGGTTGACGAACCAAATCACAAATAAAATTTATTTTTTATGCGGTTGACGAATCAAATCACAAATAAAACTTATCTTTTATTTGATTGACCAAGCAAATCACAAATAAAATTTATGTAGGATTTGATGCAACTTTCAATTCAGAAATAAATTTTATTTATGGATTTGTGATTTGACTAAATCAAAATCACGCAACCCTGGTATATCCTCTTTCCCCTGATATCCATATAAATATCATGGAGTACAAGTATTTAAAACCATTTTTTGAAAAATTTTGCCATTTTACACATTTAAGTCCTTTAAAATGTAATTGACGAAAAAATTAAAAACTGCATGCAGAATTACAATCATTTAATACTATACATTGCACTTACCTTCAAATTGCTTCATTTTTTGTGACACCAATAGTCGAGCTTTGCCGTAAGCTGAACGCAAGAAGCCTAAAGTATCATCTGAAACATTGGGATTGTCCTAAAAAACATGAGCATATTCAAAATTCAAAACATTTTACAATTTATTTGAAATGCATCAGGGCCATTCCATTGTGACTAGTGGGACATTTTACTCCAGAATGTGATCTATTGCGAATATTATCTATCTCGTCGGAACTTATACAACAGCGAAAGATATTTTTTAACATAGAACAATAACTGATGTATAAATACACTGTACGGCAAAATCAACTTTTTTTCTGGGTATTAGACCAAACCAACTTTTTTAAGAGATTGAGTCATAGGTAAAACAGTGATTTCTCCGTTTTTCGAAGTTGGCCTCCGAAATCGAGATATGGGCCTTCGAAGTTCGAAATAGGACCTTTGGTAAAAAATTATATTTAATTATTCCAAGAAAATAACTATAAACCTAAAAATATATACGTAGTCCTCCTTTTGCTCTTATTTAAATGGTATATTACTTTTTTTTTATGCAAACTTATATTACAGGTGATATACACCGCGGAGAGAACACAGAAGGTGGCGCTGATCGCAACACCGCTAATCGGCTCTCAGTGAATTTGACAGAATCAGCTGTTTTGCTGACGTCACAGTCGAGATGACAGCAGTAGTGATGTGCTGAGTCAATACTTTCAAGTATTGATCGATATTCAGTACCGATTTAAAAAGTATCCAATACTCTCGATACTTGGTACCGGTTTCGAATAAAAGCGCACGCAGGCCAAAGATATGGAAAAAACGGCTCAGGGGAGACTCGCCTATCAAAACCCGAATGTAGGAGCCAATAGAGCTTTTAATACTGATTCAAATGAAAGATGTATATAAGTCGGTTCGAGGCCATAACGCAGAGAAACTCTTACTTGTATGAAGCATTTTTGTTCCAGCTGAATCGGGCGATATCATTTTGGAGGCCTGGGGGCAGACTCTATAACCAGTTAGCGACAATTTTCGAATCGGTATCGGCTTTGTTAGCGTATGATATGAAATATTTTTACGTCAACAAGTGCGATATCGATCCGAAACTTGTCGCCAACTGGTGAGATCTCCCCCCTGAAAAGCTTCTTCATCCGTCAAAGCGTTTTTCTTGAACCTTGGATCGACTAAGGTTAAAACTGATAAAATAATATTTCTCTCTGGCGATAAGTTCAAGTGTTTTAGCCGATATCATATAAGTTAGTAATGCAAGTTTTTTCTAAACCTGAAATGCATATAATGGCGAAGGTTTAATATAAAGAATCGGTATGGGATACCCAAAAGGAAGTATTGGGTACCCAAATCTTTTTTAAGTATTGGGTACCGAGTATTGGGGACAATTCAACACATCACTAATCGCCCTTATTCTCGCCGCTCTCAGTTGTCAACTCTACGATGACGTCACGCTTGAATCACTCTAACGAATTTTGCTGCAATCGGCGCAATCTTGTATTCTATCATTCTTGGGTGATATAAGGGGTCAAAGTTCAGGTCTTCGAAAAATTAAATTCCTTATAGTGCAAACAATTTTGAACTGATTTTTTTTTTTTAATTTATATCGTTGTAAAGGTGATCAAACCCCTTTCTTCCGATTTGCACTTTTGTATACTTCGTATACAAACATTGTAGAAAAAACAAATTTAAATGAAAAAATACCTTTTTCTATAAAAAAAAAAATATGTTGAACAAAAAAATTACTAGAAAATTTTTTTAAAAATTGGTATCGTTGTAAAGACGATTAAATCCCCTTTCTTCTGTTATGCATATTTGTATATGTTCGGGACGGGGTGAAATGGGGGCCGGGAATTCCTCTTGAATTCCGCGGCAAACGAGGGTCGAGGAGGTGCCGAATCCCTAAAGTCCTTCGAGGTTGAATCAAACCGCAAAAAATTCGCTCAAAATGAAATTAAACACTTCACACTTTTCACAATTATATGTATATATATATGAGTGCCTAACGGCCACTTTATTATATATATATGTGTATATAAAAAAATGCTGTAATACAAATTTATAAAAATAGATTGATGATGAGGACCTTACTTGTTGATTGCTTGGAGTTCTCTTCCAAAGTGGCAGAGTGTTGGGTGATCGCAGAAGGCGAAACCCAACATCCGAGGCGAGTAACAGAACTCGGGAAAAAGGAACTCGAGTAACGAGTAACTGTTCCCGCTTCGATCACAGCGACATCTACTAGTGAAATTCTCTAATCAATAAATATACTTAAGGTGAAGGGGGTTAGCGTAAACATGCCGCCCGCCTTGCAGTGTCGCTGCAATAAACTTAACTAGAGTATTAACAATTCATGTAACTATTTACAATTCATTTTACTATTTCATTTTACTATTTACAATTCATAAGTTAATTTTTTTCTTTAACAATTCATAAATTCATTATTGACTTAACTACTCTTCTTTTCATTCAATATATGGTGCCTCCAGAAATCATCCACCCGAACATTGTGTTCTGCGCCGTTGGTCGAGTGGGGGTGGCTGGCATGAGCCCCGGACGCAGAATCATCGCATATACCTCCGCTCCTAACACCAGCGATACCGTGCTGGACCGGTAGAACTACGGGTCGGCGAGCCGAAAATTGTCAAATTCGTTGGTGATCCTGGCGTGCAGCGTGCGAGGGGGGGTTACCCGAGAGAGGCCTGGTTGTACGTCGGCGCAGACCTCCAGTCTCTCGTGCCATCCTCGAAGCGTGAGTCTGCACATGTCTGCATAGCCACCTGGCCAAACTCGAAGTTGGCGGGCCAGCTGAAGCGATATTGTCGACCTGGGCTGCGCTGGGTCGACGATGGCGCGCACTACTTGCGTCCTCTCTCGGGAACTGATCTTCACCGCTACTGTGGGTGTGAGGACAGAAAGCCCAGGAGCGCTACGGGCCGTGCCCGTAATCCGCTCTCGGGCGTCTC
>NW_016158191.1:68629-79669 GCF_001687245.7 Rhagoletis zephyria | reverse complement strand
TATCACTTTGAAATGGCGTGCTATAGATATGACCGATACTGTATATGGTTTATATTATAGAATGACTTATATTTTCACAAATAATTAATGCAAACAATTTTTTTGAAAATAATTGTGAATATTATATTAGACCACCTTGTGTTCACCTTGACACTTTCACTTGTCGCTTAGTGTACTTATGTACATATCTCACGTTTAATAATATTTTGCCTTATCCTGAGTTTCGCCTGAAAAAAAATTCACCCGAAAATTTGTCATCCGCCCTTAGTAAAACCATGGAAACCAAAAGTAAAAAGTGAACCGGTTCGGGGAAAATGAAACTTATGATTAGGCTGATTATGTACGGTCATATTCTTAAGATTAATAATATACTGAATTATGTATTTCGAAATTTCAATTTTGTGGGAAAACGTTTGATCAATTCATGCAGTTGGTATACAATAAGACAGATAGAAATACACATATCGTTGGCTTAGTTCGCAAACGTGCTAAGTCCATTTTTTATTTTTCTGGAGGGACAAAAAACCGTCTAACTTTTTTTGTTGTTAATATTTTCCTAATCTGTACATGCAGTTTCTTCCTTAGTTCGTCTTTTTCACTACCAATAATCGGCTAATTTCAAAATAAAGCTGTTGCAGACTTATAGACTCTTTTGGGACTTACCACATTTTCTCCTTATGATTTTGTTCTTTTAATGTGCACAATTTCTATCAACCTGTTTTTCATTTGTTTTTTATTGTTAAAAGATTTAGTTGTTTATTTTAAATATATTTTATAGTTTTAAAATGAATAATAACCTAATAGTCTTATTTCATTGATGTTAACAAAAAATTACTATTTTAAGTCGTAAATTTATGTACCATTTATAAAGGCAAAAAATAAGTAAAGAAGTATAAGTCTGGGCGAAACCGAACTTTATATACCCGGCGCAGGTATCAAATATTGTCGTTTCAACTTTCTTTAAACTACCTTCGCATGATAAAAAGGGGGATTTTCTGATTTCAAACGTTTTCGATAATATGCTGAGTTAGACTCAATGATTTAATTGAACCAAGTTTGGTAGAAATCGATAAAGTGGTTACCGAAATACACCTTTGTAGCAATAAAGTATTTATTGTTAAGAGATAGCTGTAAGTATTAACTTGGAGTAAATTAGGACCTCAGTTATTGAAATATCATTGTTTCCGTATTTCTGAAATTTACCGTTAGATATACGGAAAGCGGGTGTAATTTTGGTCCGATTTGAATAATTTTCAATGAATTGCTTTTCCGTACCAAGATTATTAAGTGCACAGAGTTTGGTAGAAATTCATAAATCGGTTACCGATTACACTTTTGTGGTCATAAGTGGGCGGCGCCATGCCCATTATGCAAAAATGTATAATAATATAATTGTCTGCTAAGTAGTTATCGCAATCATCGATTTAAAGTGCGCGTAGTCATTGCCCGATTTCAAAGATTTTCAACAAATTTCTTAGCTAGAACCTAAGCAAGGGTCCTTTGGTAAGGATTGGAGAATGGGCTACTGAGATACAGCTTTTCATCGTAAGTGGGCGGGGTCACGCCCATTTATCAAAAATTTGATAATAATAATTTTTTACCAAAATTCTAAATCATATACTAATTTTCAACAATTTGCATCCAATATATATTGAAATATCCAATATTTATTGAAATCCTGCGTTTTACGAAAAAAACTTTTATATGGGAAGTGCGCATGGTTACACTACGATTTCGCGAATTTTAATACCAACCTACCTTGTATAAAGGTACATACCAAATTTCGTTGAGATATCTTAGTATTTTCTCGAGTTATTGTTCATATTTTTTTCTAGATTTTTTGGACTTAGCACATTTGCATACCACTCCATAACAACAACTAAGAACGACATTACGGTAACTTGTTTTTTTGTAATGATTTATTTTGAGTTGTGGTATCTTACTGCATTAAAATCTCGATTTTCATAAAAAGTGGACTTAGCACGTTTGCGAACTAAACGATATGTATATACGCAATTTTCGGGAAGTTTTTTCATTTGTTAGGCTCAATATATTCTCCTTGTTAAGTTTATTAATTGTATGATGAAATCTCCAAAAACGTAAATTTTTAATTCCATCTCTATATTATTAAACGTGCGATATAATGACCAAAATAACTAAAATGCCGTTTGGGATCCCTGAATTTTGTAACAGCCAGATACATAAACTGTATGAAAAAACGAGTAAAAAAGTCCAAGTTCGGGCGGAGCCTAACATTAGATACCCGGCGCAAATATTTAATATATATTTTTTTCACCTTTCCGAAAGCTACCGCTACATGGTAAACAGGGGTGATACTACTCCCATTTCAAATATGTTCCATAAACTTATATACATAATTATATGTGGGCGGTATCGCCAAAATTCCATAATAATCTTACTTCTTTTTAAGGGGTTGTTGTTAGTATAAATCTGTCGGCCGCTGTGGTGTAGTGGTAAGCAGTGCGCGCTTCCACTCCGCAACGCCTGGGTTCAAGCCCTGGTCAAAGCAACATCGCAAAAAATATAGAAAAAGGTTTTTCTTAACAGCGGTCGTCCCTCGGCAGGCAATGGCAAACCTCCGAGTGTATTTCTGCCATGAAAAACAGCTTCTAATAAAAATGCAATCGCCGTTCGGAGTCGGCGTAAAATTGTAGGTCCCTCCACTTTGTGTGACAACATCAAGGCGCACGCCACAAATGGGAGGAGAAGCTCGGCCAAACACTAACATATGTGTTAGCGCCGATCTATTATTATTATTGTTAGTATAAATTTTGTGTAAATTAGCGTCCTTAAGTTTAGAAATATCGAGGTTTCAAGCATTTCTGAAATTTACCGTTAAATAGCACAATAATCATACCGAGTTTGGTACAAATTGTACCGAGATACACGTATCGCACACCATCTTCAAAAGAGTCACAACTCAAAATTTGGCATTTTTGAGATTATGCGCTAAAAATGTACGCAGAGCTTTTATTTACCTTTCAGCAAAAGCTGGAGGAAATTTTTGTTTATAATTTGTAAGGTAAAGTCGCCATTGCCCATATGATTATCATGTGCTAAGAAATAGTTTTTCGCATTTTCTGTCAAACGTATTATTTTTAGCTGTGACTCTTTTGAAGACGGTGTGCGATATGTGGTCATAAGTGGGCGGTGCCGCCCACATTTTCCAAAATTTTATCATAAGCGTACTTTTGCTAAAGAATTATTGCAAACGTCAATTTTGAATAAGTTAGGGATATGGGCGTGGTTATTGTCGGCTTGTATGTTGTACCAACCGTTTGGAATGTTGTACCAAGGCCAACAACCGTACCAAGTTTGGGAGAACTTGGTGGAGCGGTTACCGATGTATAAATGTACATATGTAATCATAAGTGGGCGTGGCTTAGCCCATTTTTCAAATATTTATAATATTCTTATTTTTCGTCTAAAAATCATTATAAATATCAATTTTGAGTAAATATGCTTCGGTAGTTACTAAAATATCGCAGTTTTCGTATTTCTGAAAACCACCCTTAAATGGGACACAGGCGTGGTTATTGTCCGATTTTGCCCATTTACCAACCGTCCTACGCTGAAAAGAAATTCACATACCAAGTTTCGATACGATATCTCAATTTTTACTCGAGTTATCCTGTGCACAGGCGGACAGACAGTCATCGCTTAACCGACATTTGTCTGTATCTATCTCGATTTGTTTTGACTGTTACAAACAACCGTTATGTGAACAAAGTTATAATGACCTTGTGCACAAGAGCGCTCGGGTATAATGAAAGGGAGCAGCATCTGTATGTATACGCTGTCTATAATTTATATATTTGTAAACTCGTTTTTGTAAACAACAAAAAATACCAATTTTCATTTGTTTGCCAGCTGGGAATTATAGGCGTATTTTTACTAAAATGTAATATAAGGCTCATGAAAACTTTGTGTAATGTATATTTTTAAGTTTGTTATCGTAGTGCTTGAAGGAATTGTCGTTTTCCTATTTTTCGGTAGATTTTTATATTAAAATGGCATCAAAATGAAAAAAAACCTCATTGGTATCCCTTCATCTATAAAACTTGTCATAGGAAGATAGGTGAAAATCCAACTTGCTATAAATTCATATGTTTACAGTATACACCCATCATTTTTCATATGATATAATTGAATTCCTCATTGGATCATGCAGTCACTATATTTTAACATATAAACATATGGCGAAATTGCGGCGATTCCACAACCCCCTGAGTCGCGCAAATCAAGTTTTACGACTAGCCTTAAAATATGAACCCAGAAAATGGTTTGTACGGCTTGGCTTTTTGGAAAAATAAATGAGTTGATATTAATTGTATATTACTTAAATAATACTTAATTATTATTATTTTTTTAACAACTTTCCTTCGAGTGATACATGTATTTCAATGTATAGCTCAGCCCAGAACTTTCAGCGGACGACGGTAAAGCGGTCGACGCTTAACCGCTGCCAAATTTAAAACTCACAAAGACCTATAGAATGGCATATAATTGCAGCGGCAACGTTTTTACCGCGAAATTTATCGGTTGATTTTTTATTTTCAGCAAATCTACATATGGGCGGTTCCAGCAAAATGTGTACCGCGTAAAAAAATTAAAAGTCTTATATCTAACTTATTTATAGGCCAATTTGGCTGCTTTTCTATACATAGTATAAAGGAAAGTCGAGATTCTTTGTAAGCGGTAAAGTCGAAAACTACTGAACGGATTTTGATAGGGTCGGCACCTGTCTAAAAGACTATAAGATCCGCACTAGAGGGCTGCATGTATGCATTCAAAACGGCTTATAAATTATTCATATACAAAACGAATGAATGATTTTGCCTTCAAGTTTTTTTGAATTTGCATGAATAGCTGTTCTGATATTTGCATAAATGGAATCCAATTTTAATATTTTCTTATAGGCTGCATTTCTTTATTCATTTTGAACATTTGTAATCAACTTTTTTGTTTTCTTATATTCTTAGATTCTTAGATTATTTAGAAAGTTCCTGATGATATGTTAACGTATATTTCAAACGAATTCTGTTTATTCTGGCTGTGAAATGGGATTATCTGGAATGTATAAAGAAACGCAGCAAAAGTGAAAAATATTTTCAAGTCACATGAAATAAAATAACGAGAAAAACAAAATTCCAAGCACATCAGGCGTGAAGCGTAAGCGAATATGACAGGATGCACTTCCTACAAAAGTCATACCACAACTTTGAGTAAATAACGGTGGGCTGACTGTGGAAAATGGTTCCATCGATTAGAGGGTAAAACAAGTATTACTTAACTTAAAGGTAGAACTCTCAAATATACCACTCTTACAGTGGATACCTCCATAGCTTTTATGAAATATGTACACAAAATTATATCTCGACGCTCAAACAAATGCACGAAATTTGTATGTATTTGTTCAGCCGCTTATTCACATTTGAAAGAGGATAATGTATGATTTAATGCAAATAAAGACGGTTTATGCAGATAATCGAGCCCGTTTGTCAACCGTTTAAAATGTTTGTAGATACCCAGTACGGAAAGAAACTAGTTTAATTATCGGTGTTCTACTAGTTTTTTACCCACCACAACACACAGTTGAAGATCTGACTTTCTTCCTTGGAACGAATTGTTGACTTTAACATGGCGATGTCCTAGGCATCAGTCAATTATCCGAATCTGCATTTTATTTCAACTTCTTTAAAACGCACTTCTCAGATGCTCAGAAACCGAAATTAAAAATTAAATATTCCGTCTAATGAGATTTGAACATGCGACATTCTGGCCGCGGTGAATTGTAGCAAACATCTTTGCAAGCTCAGCTACAGCCAGACATGTAAATGTGATTTTAAATGATCACTTTGAAGTAGATAACTCTGCATTTGATTTCAACTACTTTAAAATACATTTGGCTTAAAGCAGTGCAAAGTCAGTATGTTTCTTTTACAGATGACTATTCATGCTGAAATAGTTAACTGCCCAAAGTTAGATGATTTTACAACTAATGTTGAACTATTTGCAAAGATATCTATGTAAAGTGTAAGCAATTGCTTTATCTCAATGAGGATGCTAGGTGATTATACATCAATTTGAAGTTAGTTGCTGCATAAGTATAAATAAACTAATTTTCCTGGGGTAATTGGTTGAGCTACGCCGTACTGGGTAGTTGCCTTTGGTATAATTTAGGTCAGTATTAAATTTTGGGGAAGTCTGTCTCCCATGTAATAATACAATATTTTTGTTTTGTTATTATATTATTTTCGAACTTTGCTGTATAAACAAACATTTCTGGGTACTTTTACACCAGTCGTTGCCTATGGGTTAACGCAAAAAAATCCTATACATGCACAATATTTCATGTATTAATTTTCAAATATCAAGCATATTGTCAATGGCTGGTTTACTGTATACTGTGGTACAAACCAAGGCATATTGAACAGGTAGTATCAGTATATCAGCTGATTTGATTTTTTTTTAAATAATTTGGTCTCGAAAATTTCAAATACTTTTAATTTCTTCTCACAAAAATTCTACATTGTTAAAATTGATGGTGGAATAATAACAAGGTGTTGTCAGTAGGGACGTGTTTGTTGTGATTTTGACAAGATCGGCATGCTTATTTTCAGTGCTGCCGATCTTAATTTTTATACTACTATTCGTTGGGAGAAAGTATCTAAAATACTCCATTTTAGTAATTCGTTTTATCGCGATTTATAAAGAACTTGGTGTTTTCAGAACAATATTAATATTTAAAATTGCTGGATTTGTATAATTTTTGTCCTCAAAAAGTAAAAAAATAAAAGATATCGTGGTTATCAATGGAAAAAAACGTACACAAAAATCGTATTGAAAGGCGATTTTTTATTTAAATAACTTTTGCTGCATTGTCATAATATTGAGCCAAATGAACTACTGATAAACTAGAATAGAGTGGCTGCATGGTTAAATTAGGAATTCGCTTATATTATCGATATTTATGTGTTATAATCTATTTAAAAAATCATTTACAGTCTTATAGGAAATTGCCTTATTTCACGGCTTTTAGTTTTTTTAAGTTACAATATATGTCCAAGCTGTGTGGAGCTGCCGATACAAACATATATTCAGGCTTATAAGCCTGTAATTATAAATTTTTCTATATTTTTCTAATTTGAAATAGTATGCACCAACGGATTAGAAGTAGTAAATAATTAGTACCTTTTCTAGTACTTTAAAGTGCGTGACCGGAATAGACCTGCCGAAAAAGTGAGGTTAAGTTACTGACAACACCTTGTTATTATTACACCATGGTTAAAATCTATTTGCATATGAAACCTTTCTCCAAGCGATTGAAAAGCAGCCTTTGGACCGCTCGCGCTACTCAGCAGCACAACCGCTGATTACTGGGCCTTGCAAACGATAGATCAATGCTTCGAGAAGCAAACAAATTAACTAAGAAAGAAGGTTGCAACAATTTTCATTTTTTCCCATTTAAATTTTTTATTTTTTTTATTTAACATGACACGCTTTGGTTTAGAAGAAAAAAATCCGAACAGTTTTTGACACTTTCGATACCAGAAGCAACAACAAAATACACGCAAATGTTGTTTTTGCTCTAATGCTACTACCTGTTTGATATGCCTTGGTACAAACTAGAGATGGGCACGGGCCGGCTTTTGGTAAGCCCGCGGGTACGGGGCTGCCAGCACGAGCTCTTGCGTGCATGGGCGTTCAGTCAAATTTCATAAAAGCACGAATAAGCACGAAAAAGCCCGTTCCTAATACCACAAATTTAGATAAGCTTTTGTTTTTATACAAAAAATAAAAAAATAGTACATACATATGTATTTAAAACTCTTTTGATAAGAGAAAAGGAAAAAACGAAAAATTTGGAAACCGATAGAAAAAATAAGATAGTTAGTAGTTTCGTTTACATATCTGTACATAAAATACCTTCCACTTTTTCTACTTCCCAGAAAATACATATATTATAAAAATCTTTGATGTAAAAAATTGATTCGCTTAGTAAATTTACATAATACACAAACACAAAATTAAAAATACGTACATACATATGTACAATAAATGTTGGCCCTTTATTTCCGGGCTGGGACGTGTCCCGTCGAGCCGGGCCGGGCCCCATTAAAACTCTTAACGCGCGGGCTCGTGCGTGTTTTTGAAAGTTGATTTTGCACTCGTGCCGGGCCGGGCCTGAAAATTTAGGCCCGTGCCCATCTCTAGTACAAACATACTTATGTATGTATGTATGTATTGCTGCGCTCCTACTACATCCCACTAGAACTTGAAGGGAGATCTCCCAATGTGAGGAATAAAAGAGTATTCCCTTTGGCCTGATTTCGGAGCAATAGGAGAGATTTGTCGGTTTTGACCTCCTTTATAACTCGCTTAGGACTCAAATCGGAAATCTCCTAAGGGAGCAACAAAAGAATACTCCCAGAGGCATAATTTTGGAGAAATTAACGATTTTTGTCGATTTTATACACTCCTTTATTACTCGTTTAGGAGCCAACCGGGAGATCACCCAAGTGAGGAATAAAATAACAATCCTTGAAGCATGATTTCGGAGCAACAACTGAGATTTGTCGGTTTTGTACTCCGTTATTTCTGTCTCCTAAGAGAGTAATCCAATAGTATTCCTTTTGATTGGTAGAGTAGCTATAGGCACCTCGTTCAAAAGAAATTTTGTGTTATTGGAAAAATGTATCATAAAGAAAACTACAGAAAATAATTCATATAGAAACAATATAAGGAGGATGCAATAATTTAATGTCGATAGCACACATTTAAATGAAGGTCCATCGGTATGTATTGCAACTTCTGTTTAAATTTATTAAATGTTGTATTATATACCGCTAAATACTTTTCAGATTAGCAAATTAGTGTCAGCATTTACGTATGACCACCTGGTTTAACGTTCATATAATGCCGGTCCAGAGCTTTTACTGGGGGACATAGATATCAGATGGGCAAAGTAACCTTCTCATTAATCGTGGTTAAAACAAGAAAGTTTTATACACTCTCCCTATTTGCGTGAGCTGCTGAACACCCAAGCATCCCTGACACCCAGGAAATCATGTAGTTATCTTACCGTTTTATTATTATTCTGGTTTACTTTGAATGCATTTGTCCGCATTAGAATTCCAATATTAATCAAAAATGTAATAAGTATTATTTATGTATGTTTTGTCTGATCTCGTACTTATAGGTATCTGTTAAGATCTTTTAATATTGTATACATGCATGTAATTAAAAAATTAAATAAATGGATTGCGTAAATAGCAAAATCTTTTAGCTAATATGTGGGGCAATGAAAAGCTTTTTTATTACTCGTACAGGAGGCTTTCGGGATGCGTCTCATGGGAGCACTCCCTTATTGATCGTTCGGGAGGAATGTGGGATGTTTTTCTATGTGCACTCCCTTTTTGTCTTTTTGGGAGATATATGGGAGGATTTTATGGGAGTACTCCCGTATTGCTCCCTTAGGAGGTTTGTGGGATGATATTCCTCTGTGTGCCCCCCGATCGCTCGTTTAGGAGGTAAAAGGGATTACTCCCCCTCCTAGGCCATACAATGTTAAAGGGAGTATACAAAATGACATGCTTATACAAAGAAGTATAGGGAGCAATGGGGAGTGTTCGTATACTCCCCAGGGAGTACTCACCGAGCAATCTTACGATGCTCCCAAGTTCTACTGGGATACGAAAAAACTTGTTTGTAGAAAAAACTTTTACCGAAATGAGTTTGTATGATTTTCATTCATTCACATTCTTCCATTTAAAGGTAGCAAATTTAAAACAAAATGTATATTCATAACCCACAAAATTCCAAACGCTGAGTGTTTGGTATGTGAAGTAAAATATTCAAATCTACTGTACTCTGTTTGGCTAGAAGTTTAAATGAATGCAGCCCTCTAATCCGCACCGATCCACATAGGGGATTTGATCGATTTAGGCGGCCAAAATTATTTTTATGAAAATTTTAACTCAAAATGCTTAGAAACGACGCATTACGATATTTAAAACTGTAAATGTTTAAAATCAAGTAAATAGAGGGGGAGGATGTCCAAGCATTCCACCAAAAAAACAAAAAAAAAGGTTGCTTAAAGTTCGACATCGAGGTCCCATTATAGAAAAATTGAGACCTACGTGTTCGTATCGGCGAGTAGAAGCTTCATATCTAAGTTAGAACATTAAAAGGGTTACCACCTGCTTAAAAATTAAATGCAATTAAGTTAAATGAATTACTACAATGTGGGTAACATTCGAAATGGGTTTGAAAAGGCTTTATTTCCAAGAATCGTGCAGGAGGGTTACCATCATTTAAAAATTAATTTATAAGGTTATAGTTTGAAACTATCTTAAACAGGGCTGCCACCTTTTAAATTTAAAATTAAATACAATGTATATAATAGGTTAAGTTAATTATAACAATATGAATATCATACATGGGCAAATCTAAAAAACAGGTAACCTTTGTGATATTTGGCTTTATTTTCACTGTTGTAAACTATATGAAGCTGGTTGCTTTTGGATATAATTCATTGACGTATACTTGAAGCCTCAAAAAAAATTTGGACCAATTTGCTGCATAACTTTTGAATTATAGGTGCTTAAATTAAAAAAATAATGAAAACATGTGAATTTATTATGTAATTTTTAAAAGGGGCACAATTAATTATGTCAAATTAGCTTCGATAAACATCGAAAGAGCTTTTAAGATTGATAACTGCTCGTTAGATTTCGAGTTTGATTGACTCTCTTGGTACGCGATTTAATATTTATATTCGGTAATAAAGTAATTTGTTTAAGTACTTCAGATGCATCTCTCATTCCTGCTGACCGTAATTGTATTGTAGTAGCTAGAGTCAACTCTCCCGTATCACTAGTTCCGTAATTTTTCGGTTTTACGTCTCTTCGTTCTGTCGCTGGACTCAACCAAAGGTTTGGTAGGCCGTCCTGGAAGACTGATCGTTTTTGGTATAGAAAAGGATCCTTTAATCCATTCCTGATTATTTTTTATAAA
>NW_016158191.1:39237-68604 GCF_001687245.7 Rhagoletis zephyria | reverse complement strand
TGTTTCCATTTAAAAACAATTTGTAGAAAAACAGTAGTTTTGTTTAGAAATTGCTTGTTAACGTTTTTCTTATTACAAACGTTTGGCATAAGTTGAAATCATGGGGATGCCGATTTCTTCCGTTGCTCAATGGATTTTATACTTGATAATAGTCTCCAACATCGGAATTGAAAAAAGAATGACAGAAACGATAAGTAAATAAAAAGTTTTTATTGAAAATAATTCAAATGAATTAATTTAAAAATATAACTTTTGTAAATCTAATGGAAACGTTTTACCTGCTGGTGGTATCAGAGGATAACTCTTGGTAGAGAAGGACTTTACTTCAGTTGGCATTTAAAAATTGCGTCAATCGGCCAAATTTCTTAAGCGCTTACAGCGCGAAAAAAAAGAATGAGAAAAAACTACAATGCGGACATATACATGCGGTTTGATGGAAAGATGAGACCATACAATTTTTGTATGTTTCGTTAATTTCCTGAACGGTGATAATAAAAGGCACAATCCATTCTTTGTGTTAAAATATAGCAACGGCAATGTATAACATTATCCATTTAGCTTTAAGTTTTATAACTTTCGTTATACATATTATACTTTGTTTTCATTCGCATTGAAGCTATTAAATAAACTGTTTGCATTACACCTAAAAAACGTGTCTTTGATTTCTCTTGGTGTCCCCAACAAGGTTATGGGCCCAGAGACTCGTGTGTGATCGATGGACTGATCCGTATTGCGATTAATTATGTAAATTTTCAAAGATAAAGCTAAAAAAAGATTTTTTTCAAGATGAGCTCGGCAGGTTTGCTGCAAATTGAAATAGATGGACTTAATTACGACAGGCGGTGCATGCAAATGAAGAGCATCGTTATTCACACTGCATTATGAAAAGTGGTCAGCGGGAAGTTTGTGAAAGCTGAAGCAGTAGCTAGGAAGTGGGACGAGCTTGATGAGAAGGCCTTAGCTACTCTGACACTTGGCGTGAAGACTTCGCAACTAATGTATATAAGAAAATGCAAATCTTCTCTATGGAGGCATGGAAGGCACTGGAAAATTTGTACAAAGCAACTGGTCCCATACGCAAGGTATCATCGTACAAGAAGCTGATTAACATGCAAATGGAAGAAGGTAATGACATCAGTAAGCATTAGAACGAATCTAGCAACGTGGCAGACAATTATCAGAGATCGACATTCCATTGCCAGATGAGTTGTTGGTGGTAATGCTACTATCCAGTTTAAAAAAAAGCTACGATAACTTTGTGATCGCCATGGAAACGAGGAATAAGCTACCATCACTTAGTTTTGTGACATCTAAAATTTTGGAAGAAGGTGAACGCAAACGTGAGAGATCCAACGAATCCACCGGCATTCAGGTATATGCACAGATGAATTCCAGTAGAGACAGCAACAATAAACAGCAGGATAGCAGTAAGAGCAGTAACTGATATGCTATGTATGCGGCCGGCCAGGGCATTTCGCAGCGAAGTGTAAAGCTAGAGAGATAAAGAGCGTGTATAGAGAACAGAAGTCATTTACAATGTTAGCAGCAACAATACATCGTTCTTCAACTATTCCTCGTGGTGTTTAGACAGCGGAGCTACAGCGAATATGTGGTGTGATCGTAATATGTTCACTACATTTAAGGAGCGAAAAGAGAGAGTGACACTTGCAAAAGGAAGAGGTGATGTGGAATTAAGGGCAAATGAAGGTGACATATTATAAAAAGAATGTTTTGTTTGTACCTGAAATGGGTGGAAACTTCATGTCGGTAAGCAAGGCTGTAGAAAAAGGCTTTTGTGTGAAGTTTTCACCATCGATGGCTATTGTATATGAAGAAATCGGAGAAGTAATTTTAAAAGCTAGACAAAGTGGTGGATTATTTATTACAAATGATAAGATAAATAAATGCTTTAACATGTATAGCAATGAATGCGGGAAATGGAATGCAAGATACGGGCATTTAAACTATGGAAGTTTACAGGAACTTGCATCAAAGAAAATGGTTCGTGGTCTTGAATATATTAAGTTTACGAAACCAATCTCATGTACAAACATGCATGAAATTCAAAATACATACAAAGTCTTTCCCACAGAAGGCTACTGAGCGTGCTAAAGATTAGCTTGAAGTGATTCACACGGATGTTTGTGGTCCGTTCCGAACTATGTCATTAGGTGGTGCTAGGTACTTTGTTACCTTTATAGACGACAAATCTCGCAGGATATTTATTTATTTCATTAAAAGTAAAGATGAGGTTTTATTGAAGAATTTGGTTGAGCGAAAAACAGAGAGAAAAATAAAAGAAGTGAGCAGCGATAACGGACTTGAGTTTGTCAGTAAGAAGTTCGATGAGCTTTTCAAGCATTGTGGTATAAAGAGACAGCTCACGGTTCCGTACTCCCCACAGCAGAATGGGCTAGCGGAGAGGATGAATAGAACTATTGTAGAAATGGCCAGAACTATCATGACATAAACGAGTGTTTCCGCAACGCTATGGGCAGACGCAGCAGCTACAGCAGTGTATATACGAAACCGATCGCCGACGAAGGCATTAGATAGAGTCACACCTTATGAAGCGTGAACTGGTCGAAAGGGCAACGAGCGATTGGCTGTAGGTGGGTTTACAGCGTAAAACGTAAAGATGATGGGACTGTAGAAAGGTTTAAATGTAGATTGGTCGCAAAAGGTTGCAATCCACAGTTGGGCGTAAATTACAAAGAGACTTATTCGCCTGTAGTTCGCTACTCAACTATAGGTATGGTTCTAGCTTTAGCAGTAGAGTGGAAACTTTTTGTGCACCAAATGGATGTGTGCATGGTTTATTTAAACAGCGAAATAAAGATGTAGTATATATGCGGCAACCGGACGGTTTTATTGACGAACATAACCCTGATGGCGTATTACGCCTGGTCGCGAATGGATCGCAAAATTAGATAGTGTGCTTAAATCCATTGGTTATGAATCTTGCATAAACGCACTTTGTCGGTATAAGAAGAACATAAAGGCTAATATTTCGATGATCGCTTTGTATGTTGATGACCTCATCACTGCTTGCAAAACTATAGCAGATTTAAATAACGCAAAAGAACAAATCTCAAAAAGCTTTGAGTGTGTTGACAAAGGTGAGCTACGCTATTTTCTGGGTATAAAAGTTGAGCGCGATAGATTATCAATCCATGATTGGGGAATTAATGTATTTGGCTGAATGCATACGTCCGGATATAATGCATTCAGTATGGAAATTAGCCCAACGCAACTCGGACCCGCATATTGAACATGAATCCGGTATAAAACACATTTTGAGGTATTTAATGGCTACTAAAGATCTACGCCTATATTATAGCGCATCTGGAAAATCAGTTAACCCTTCAACCGATGCAGACTGGGGCAACGATTTAATTGACCGAAAATCCTTTTTGGATATGCGTTCTTTCTCGGCGGCAGTGCATTCGCTTGGCAGTCGAAAAAACAACAAACGGTGGCACTCAGTAGCACTGAAGCCGAGTATGTTGCACTCGCAGATGGAGTAAAGGAATGACAAAAAATTTTAAGCAATACATTAGCTTTAAGACTTATAACTTTCATATATATTATACTTTGTATTCATTCGCATTGAAGCTATTAAACTGTTTGCATTACACCGAAAAAAACGTGTCTTTGATTTCTCTTGGTAGTCCTAACACTTTGCAGTAGTTTGCAAATATACACCTATTTACCTATTATTCTACAAACACGAAAATTGCAATTGTTCTAATGTATTATTCACAATTATTTTCATGTTGCGTTAATAATTTCTGAAAATATAGTTCATTCTACAATGTAAACCATATAGATCAAATTTTCTCACTTCACTCTCTCTCAAGTTCACAAAAATTTAAAAAATTCATCAACATTTTTTACTTTTTCAGAATTTCTAGAAAACTTTCGAATATGCAGCTTGTCGCCCATTAAATTTTAGTAAAAAAAAGGGCTTGATTTTTTAGAATTCTCTTTTGTGGAGGATGTTGCGCATTTTATCCCATCTATTGATAGGTTTTTATCATGCTGACAGATCCACAGGATAAAGTTTATATCTTGATACGTATGTCATTGCTCTCCAGGAGCAATATATCAGAGCTTATATCGATGGCTGAATGGAAGTTCGACCTATCTCGACATATCTCAGATAATTTTTCAACAACGCTCTATCTCAGAAACCTTTTAAAAATGCCCTACTTTAAAATTTGATTGAAAAACGCCTTATCTCAGAATTTGGTTGAAGAACACCCTATCTCAGCTGCCGATTCAAAACCACCTATCTCAGCTTATTTTCAATATATTTTCGTTTGATATAGGGCATTTATGAACCAAGTTCTGACATAGGGCGTTATTCAACCAAATTCTGAGACAGGGTGTTTTTCAATAAAATTCTGAAATAGGGCGTTTTTCAGTCAAATTCTGAAGTAGCGCGTTCTTGGAAAGTTTTCTGAGATAGGGCGTTTTCGAACTGGCTGCCGAGATAGGTCGATCTTCCACTCAGCCATCGATATCTTGCCATCTATTGCCGGCAATTTGTAGTTTGACAGCTACCTTTTCATTTGCACGCAAACTTGTGGCGGCAACATTATTGATATTTTAATCTTAAAGCACAAATTGAGCCAGTTTCTATTGAAATATTCGTTATTATGTACTTGGAGATGAAAAAGCATATTTTCTAAATTTTTTAAGCGAATAAATCCGGCAAAAGTACTTATTAGAAGGCATCTTACAAATGCTTATATCAAGATATAAATAATAATAATAATAGATTAGCGCTTACAAATATGTTAGTGTTTGGCCGAGCTTCCCCACGATTTGTGGCGTCCGCCTTGATGTTGTCACATAAAGAGGAGGGACTACAGTTTTACGCCGACTCCGAACGGCGATTGTATTTTAATGAGAAGCTGTTTTACATGGCAGAACTACACTCGGAGGTTTGCCATTGCCTTTTTTCTACATTTTTTTGCGATGTTGCTTTGGCCAGGGCTTGAACCCAGGCGCTGCGGAGTGCTTACCACTACACCACAGCGGCCATCAAGATATAAAACACACACAAATATTGCCACTGATGTTACTTATATCTAGCAAGCAAAATGACACTGGACAACAATAAACTTTATCCTGTGGAGACGGAAAGTCAACGGTAATTCTCAGTGCTTAAAACTTGCCCTTGGTTTCACTAAAATTGAATGGGCTACAAAACTGCGTAATCGAAAACTGTTTAGAAATTCTGAATAAGTTGAAAATTTTGATGAGAATTTTTGGAATTTTCGTGCACTTTATGTTTAAAGTGTGAAACCTTGATTTACAGTATCGGTCATATCTACAGCACGCCATTTCAAAGTGATATTGTGTGCCACTTATGTTTATTTATTTATTTTTAAGAATTTTCAATTAAAATACAGTTCTTTCTCTAACAAACCACATGTAAACCCAAGTTTAACAATTTATAGAAAACTTCAAAAAAGGCAAAAAATTTTCACCTAAGTTTCAAACTTTTTTCTCGGAAGTGTTAGATTTTTTTCGAGTACACAGTTTTTTAGCCCCTGCAATTTTAGTCTGATAATGTGCAAATTTCAAGTAGGTACGAAGTACCGTTAATTTTTTAGAATTTTTTTTGTCGCATTGGCTTACATATAATGAATAAACTCAATTTATTTGTATATGGAGGAAAGCCGCAACACCTTTGGAGAAAAAAATTCTAAAAAATCAACGGTAACTTTCAGTCACTTGAAACTTGCACATTATCAGACTAAAATTCATTGGGCTATAAAACTGTGTATTCAGAAAAATTCAAACACTTCTGAGAAAAAAGTTTGAAATATAGGTGAAAATTTGTTGCACTTTTTTGAAGTTTTCTACAAATTGCTAAACTTGGATTTATATGGGGTTTGTTAGAGAAAGAACTGTATTTTAATTGAAAATTCTCAAAAATAAATAAATAAACATAAGTTGCACACAATATCACTTTGAAATGGCGTGCTATAGATATGACCGATACTGTATATGGTTTATATTATAGAATGACTTATATTTTCACAAATAATTAATGCAAACAATTTTTTTGAAAATAATTGTGAATATTATATTAGACCACCTTGTGTTCACCTTGACACTTTCACTTGTCGCTTAGTGTACATATGTACATATCTCACGTTTAATAATATTTTGCCTTATCCTGAGTTTCGCCTGAAAAAAAATTCACCCGAAAATTTGTCATCCGCCCTTAGTAAAACCATGGAAACCAAAAGTAAAAAGTGAACCGGTTCGGGGAAAATGAAACTTATGATTAGGCTGATTATGTACGGTCATATTCTTAAGATTAATAATATACTGAATTATGTATTTCGAAATTTCAATTTTGTGGGAAAACGTTTGATCAATTCATGCAGTTGGTATACAATAAGACAGATAGAAATACACATATCGTTGGCTTAGTTCGCAAACGTGCTAAGTCCATTTTTTATTTTTCTGGAGGGACAAAAAACCGTCTAACTTTTTTTGTTGTTAATATTTTCCTAATCTGTACATGCAGTTTCTTCCTTAGTTCGTCTTTTTCACTACCAATAATCGGCTAATTTCAAAATAAAGCTGTTGCAGACTTATAGACTCTTTTGGGACTTACCACATTTTCTCCTTATGATTTTGTTCTTTTAATGTGCACAATTTCTATCAACCTGTTTTTCATTTGTTTTTTATTGTTAAAAGATTTAGTTGTTTATTTTAAATATATTTTATAGTTTTAAAATGAATAATAACCTAATAGTCTTATTTCATTGATGTTAACAAAAAATTACTATTTTAAGTCGTAAATTTATGTACCATTTATAAAGGCAAAAAATAAGTAAAGAAGTATAAGTCTGGGCGAAACCGAACTTTATATACCCGGCGCAGGTATCAAATATTGTCGTTTCAACTTTCTTTAAACTACCTTCGCATGATAAAAAGGGGGATTTTCTGATTTCAAACGTTTTCGATAATATGCTGAGTTAGACTCAATGATTTAATTGAACCAAGTTTGGTAGAAATCGATAAAGTGGTTACCGAAATACACCTTTGTAGCAATAAAGTATTTATTGTTAAGAGATAGCTGTAAGTATTAACTTGGAGTAAATTAGGACCTCAGTTATTGAAATATCATTGTTTCCGTATTTCTGAAATTTACCGTTAGATATACGGAAAGCGGGTGTAATTTTGGTCCGATTTGAATAATTTTCAATGAATTGCTTTTCCGTACCAAGATTATTAAGTGCACAGAGTTTGGTAGAAATTCATAAATCGGTTACCGATTACACTTTTGTGGTCATAAGTGGGCGGCGCCATGCCCATTATGCAAAAATGTATAATAATATAATTGTCTGCTAAGTAGTTATCGCAATCATCGATTTAAAGTGCGCGTAGTCATTGCCCGATTTCAAAGATTTTCAACAAATTTCTTAGCTAGAACCTAAGCAAGGGTCCTTTGGTAAGGATTGGAGAATGGGCTACTGAGATACAGCTTTTCATCGTAAGTGGGCGGGGTCACGCCCATTTATCAAAAATTTGATAATAATAATTTTTTACCAAAATTCTAAATCATATACTAATTTTCAACAATTTGCATCCAATATATATTGAAATATCCAATATTTATTGAAATCCTGCGTTTTACGAAAAAAACTTTTATATGGGAAGTGCGCATGGTTACACTACGATTTCGCGAATTTTAATACCAACCTACCTTGTATAAAGGTACATACCAAATTTCGTTGAGATATCTTAGTATTTTCTCGAGTTATTGTTCATATTTTTTTCTAGATTTTTTGGACTTAGCACATTTGCATACCACTCCATAACAACAACTAAGAACGACATTACGGTAACTTGTTTTTTTGTAATGATTTATTTTGAGTTGTGGTATCTTACTGCATTAAAATCTCGATTTTCATAAAAAGTGGACTTAGCACGTTTGCGAACTAAACGATATGTATATACGCAATTTTCGGGAAGTTTTTTCATTTGTTAGGCTCAATATATTCTCCTTGTTAAGTTTATTAATTGTATGATGAAATCTCCAAAAACGTAAATTTTTAATTCCATCTCTATATTATTAAACGTGCGATATAATGACCAAAATAACTAAAATGCCGTTTGGGATCCCTGAATTTTGTAACAGCCAGATACATAAACTGTATGAAAAAACGAGTAAAAAAGTCCAAGTTCGGGCGGAGCCTAACATTAGATACCCGGCGCAAATATTTAATATATATTTTTTTCACCTTTCCGAAAGCTACCGCTACATGGTAAACAGGGGTGATACTACTCCCATTTCAAATATGTTCCATAAACTTATATACATAATTATATGTGGGCGGTATCGCCAAAATTCCATAATAATCTTACTTCTTTTTAAGGGGTTGTTGTTAGTATAAATCTGTCGGCCGCTGTGGTGTAGTGGTAAGCAGTGCGCGCTTCCACTCCGCAACGCCTGGGTTCAAGCCCTGGTCAAAGCAACATCGCAAAAAATATAGAAAAAGGTTTTTCTTAACAGCGGTCGTCCCTCGGCAGGCAATGGCAAACCTCCGAGTGTATTTCTGCCATGAAAAACAGCTTCTAATAAAAATGCAATCGCCGTTCGGAGTCGGCGTAAAATTGTAGGTCCCTCCACTTTGTGTGACAACATCAAGGCGCACGCCACAAATGGGAGGAGAAGCTCGGCCAAACACTAACATATGTGTTAGCGCCGATCTATTATTATTATTGTTAGTATAAATTTTGTGTAAATTAGCGTCCTTAAGTTTAGAAATATCGAGGTTTCAAGCATTTCTGAAATTTACCGTTAAATAGCACAATAATCATACCGAGTTTGGTACAAATTGTACCGAGATACACGTATCGCACACCATCTTCAAAAGAGTCACAACTCAAAATTTGGCATTTTTGAGATTATGCGCTAAAAATGTACGCAGAGCTTTTATTTACCTTTCAGCAAAAGCTGGAGGAAATTTTTGTTTATAATTTGTAAGGTAAAGTCGCCATTGCCCATATGATTATCATGTGCTAAGAAATAGTTTTTCGCATTTTCTGTCAAACGTATTATTTTTAGCTGTGACTCTTTTGAAGACGGTGTGCGATATGTGGTCATAAGTGGGCGGTGCCGCCCACATTTTCCAAAATTTTATCATAAGCGTACTTTTGCTAAAGAATTATTGCAAACGTCAATTTTGAATAAGTTAGGGATATGGGCGTGGTTATTGTCGGCTTGTATGTTGTACCAACCGTTTGGAATGTTGTACCAAGGCCAACAACCGTACCAAGTTTGGGAGAACTTGGTGGAGCGGTTACCGATGTATAAATGTACATATGTAATCATAAGTGGGCGTGGCTTAGCCCATTTTTCAAATATTTATAATATTCTTATTTTTCGTCTAAAAATCATTATAAATATCAATTTTGAGTAAATATGCTTCGGTAGTTACTAAAATATCGCAGTTTTCGTATTTCTGAAAACCACCCTTAAATGGGACACAGGCGTGGTTATTGTCCGATTTTGCCCATTTACCAACCGTCCTACGCTGAAAAGAAATTCACATACCAAGTTTCGATACGATATCTCAATTTTTACTCGAGTTATCCTGTGCACAGGCGGACAGACAGTCATCGCTTAACCGACATTTGTCTGTATCTATCTCGATTTGTTTTGACTGTTACAAACAACCGTTATGTGAACAAAGTTATAATGCCCTTGTGCACAAGAGCGCTCGGGTATAATGAAAGGGAGCAGCATCTGTATGTATACGCTGTCTATAATTTATATATTTGTAAACTCGTTTTTGTAAACAACAAAAAATACCAATTTTCATTTGTTTGCCAGCTGGGAATTATAGGCGTATTTTTACTAAAATGTAATATAAGGCTCATGAAAACTTTGTGTAATGTATATTTTTAAGTTTGTTATCGTAGTGCTTGAAGGAATTGTCGTTTTCCTATTTTTCGGTAGATTTTTATATTAAAATGGCATCAAAATGAAAAAAAACCTCATTGGTATCCCTTCATCTATAAAACTTGTCATAGGAAGATAGGTGAAAATCCAACTTGCTATAAATTCATATGTTTACAGTATACACCCATCATTTTTCATATGATATAATTGAATTCCTCATTGGATCATGCAGTCACTATATTTTAACATATAAACATATGGCGAAATTGCGGCGATTCCACAACCCCCTGAGTCGCGCAAATCAAGTTTTACGACTAGCCTTAAAATATGAACCCAGAAAATGGTTTGTACGGCTTGGCTTTTTGGAAAAATAAATGAGTTGATATTAATTGTATATTACTTAAATAATACTTAATTATTATTATTTTTTTAACAACTTTCCTTCGAGTGATACATGTATTTCAATGTATAGCTCAGCCCAGAACTTTCAGCGGACGACGGTAAAGCGGTCGACGCTTAACCGCTGCCAAATTTAAAACTCACAAAGACCTATAGAATGGCATATAATTGCAGCGGCAACGTTTTTACCGCGAAATTTATCGGTTGATTTTTTATTTTCAGCAAATCTACATATGGGCGGTTCCAGCAAAATGTGTACCGCGTAAAAAAATTAAAAGTCTTATATCTAACTTATTTATAGGCCAATTTGGCTGCTTTTCTATACATAGTATAAAGGAAAGTCGAGATTCTTTGTAAGCGGTAAAGTCGAAAACTACTGAACGGATTTTGATAGGGTCGGCACCTGTCTAAAAGACTATAAGATCCGCACTAGAGGGCTGCATGTATGCATTCAAAACGGCTTATAAATTATTCATATACAAAACGAATGAATGATTTTGCCTTCAAGTTTTTTTGAATTTGCATGAATAGCTGTTCTGATATTTGCATAAATGGAATCCAATTTTAATATTTTCTTATAGGCTGCATTTCTTTATTCATTTTGAACATTTGTAATCAACTTTTTTGTTTTCTTATATTCTTAGATTCTTAGATTATTTAGAAAGTTCCTGATGATATGTTAACGTATATTTCAAACGAATTCTGTTTATTCTGGCTGTGAAATGGGATTATCTGGAATGTATAAAGAAACGCAGCAAAAGTGAAAAATATTTTCAAGTCACATGAAATAAAATAACGAGAAAAACAAAATTCCAAGCACATCAGGCGTGAAGCGTAAGCGAATATGACAGGATGCACTTCCTACAAAAGTCATACCACAACTTTGAGTAAATAACGGTGGGCTGACTGTGGAAAATGGTTCCATCGATTAGAGGGTAAAACAAGTATTACTTAACTTAAAGGTAGAACTCTCAAATATACCACTCTTACAGTGGATACCTCCATAGCTTTTATGAAATATGTACACAAAATTATATCTCGACGCTCAAACAAATGCACGAAATTTGTATGTATTTGTTCAGCCGCTTATTCACATTTGAAAGAGGATAATGTATGATTTAATGCAAATAAAGACGGTTTATGCAGATAATCGAGCCCGTTTGTCAACCGTTTAAAATGTTTGTAGATACCCAGTACGGAAAGAAACTAGTTTAATTATCGGTGTTCTACTAGTTTTTTACCCACCACAACACACAGTTGAAGATCTGACTTTCTTCCTTGGAACGAATTGTTGACTTTAACATGGCGATGTCCTAGGCATCAGTCAATTATCCGAATCTGCATTTTATTTCAACTTCTTTAAAACGCACTTCTCAGATGCTCAGAAACCGAAATTAAAAATTAAATATTCCGTCTAATGAGATTTGAACATGCGACATTCTGGCCGCGGTGAATTGTAGCAAACATCTTTGCAAGCTCAGCTACAGCCAGACATGTAAATGTGATTTTAAATGATCACTTTGAAGTAGATAACTCTGCATTTGATTTCAACTACTTTAAAATACATTTGGCTTAAAGCAGTGCAAAGTCAGTATGTTTCTTTTACAGATGACTATTCATGCTGAAATAGTTAACTGCCCAAAGTTAGATGATTTTACAACTAATGTTGAACTATTTGCAAAGATATCTATGTAAAGTGTAAGCAATTGCTTTATCTCAATGAGGATGCTAGGTGATTATACATCAATTTGAAGTTAGTTGCTGCATAAGTATAAATAAACTAATTTTCCTGGGGTAATTGGTTGAGCTACGCCGTACTGGGTAGTTGCCTTTGGTATAATTTAGGTCAGTATTAAATTTTGGGGAAGTCTGTCTCCCATGTAATAATACAATATTTTTGTTTTGTTATTATATTATTTTCGAACTTTGCTGTATAAACAAACATTTCTGGGTACTTTTACACCAGTCGTTGCCTATGGGTTAACGCAAAAAAATCCTATACATGCACAATATTTCATGTATTAATTTTCAAATATCAAGCATATTGTCAATGGCTGGTTTACTGTATACTGTGGTACAAACCAAGGCATATTGAACAGGTAGTATCAGTATATCAGCTGATTTGATTTTTTTTTAAATAATTTGGTCTCGAAAATTTCAAATACTTTTAATTTCTTCTCACAAAAATTCTACATTGTTAAAATTGATGGTGGAATAATAACAAGGTGTTGTCAGTAGGGACGTGTTTGTTGTGATTTTGACAAGATCGGCATGCTTATTTTCAGTGCTGCCGATCTTAATTTTTATACTACTATTCGTTGGGAGAAAGTATCTAAAATACTCCATTTTAGTAATTCGTTTTATCGCGATTTATAAAGAACTTGGTGTTTTCAGAACAATATTAATATTTAAAATTGCTGGATTTGTATAATTTTTGTCCTCAAAAAGTAAAAAAATAAAAGATATCGTGGTTATCAATGGAAAAAAACGTACACAAAAATCGTATTGAAAGGCGATTTTTTATTTAAATAACTTTTGCTGCATTGTCATAATATTGAGCCAAATGAACTACTGATAAACTAGAATAGAGTGGCTGCATGGTTAAATTAGGAATTCGCTTATATTATCGATATTTATGTGTTATAATCTATTTAAAAAATCATTTACAGTCTTATAGGAAATTGCCTTATTTCACGGCTTTTAGTTTTTTTAAGTTACAATATATGTCCAAGCTGTGTGGAGCTGCCGATACAAACATATATTCAGGCTTATAAGCCTGTAATTATAAATTTTTCTATATTTTTCTAATTTGAAATAGTATGCACCAACGGATTAGAAGTAGTAAATAATTAGTACCTTTTCTAGTACTTTAAAGTGCGTGACCGGAATAGACCTGCCGAAAAAGTGAGGTTAAGTTACTGACAACACCTTGTTATTATTACACCATGGTTAAAATCTATTTGCATATGAAACCTTTCTCCAAGCGATTGAAAAGCAGCCTTTGGACCGCTCGCGCTACTCAGCAGCACAACCGCTGATTACTGGGCCTTGCAAACGATAGATCAATGCTTCGAGAAGCAAACAAATTAACTAAGAAAGAAGGTTGCAACAATTTTCATTTTTTCCCATTTAAATTTTTTATTTTTTTTATTTAACATGACACGCTTTGGTTTAGAAGAAAAAAATCCGAACAGTTTTTGACACTTTCGATACCAGAAGCAACAACAAAATACACGCAAATGTTGTTTTTGCTCTAATGCTACTACCTGTTTGATATGCCTTGGTACAAACTAGAGATGGGCACGGGCCGGCTTTTGGTAAGCCCGCGGGTACGGGGCTGCCAGCACGAGCTCTTGCGTGCATGGGCGTTCAGTCAAATTTCATAAAAGCACGAATAAGCACGAAAAAGCCCGTTCCTAATACCACAAATTTAGATAAGCTTTTGTTTTTATACAAAAAATAAAAAAATAGTACATACATATGTATTTAAAACTCTTTTGATAAGAGAAAAGGAAAAAACGAAAAATTTGGAAACCGATAGAAAAAATAAGATAGTTAGTAGTTTCGTTTACATATCTGTACATAAAATACCTTCCACTTTTTCTACTTCCCAGAAAATACATATATTATAAAAATCTTTGATGTAAAAAATTGATTCGCTTAGTAAATTTACATAATACACAAACACAAAATTAAAAATACGTACATACATATGTACAATAAATGTTGGCCCTTTATTTCCGGGCTGGGACGTGTCCCGTCGAGCCGGGCCGGGCCCCATTAAAACTCTTAACGCGCGGGCTCGTGCGTGTTTTTGAAAGTTGATTTTGCACTCGTGCCGGGCCGGGCCTGAAAATTTAGGCCCGTGCCCATCTCTAGTACAAACATACTTATGTATGTATGTATGTATTGCTGCGCTCCTACTACATCCCACTAGAACTTGAAGGGAGATCTCCCAATGTGAGGAATAAAAGAGTATTCCCTTTGGCCTGATTTCGGAGCAATAGGAGAGATTTGTCGGTTTTGACCTCCTTTATAACTCGCTTAGGACTCAAATCGGAAATCTCCTAAGGGAGCAACAAAAGAATACTCCCAGAGGCATAATTTTGGAGAAATTAACGATTTTTGTCGATTTTATACACTCCTTTATTACTCGTTTAGGAGCCAACCGGGAGATCACCCAAGTGAGGAATAAAATAACAATCCTTGAAGCATGATTTCGGAGCAACAACTGAGATTTGTCGGTTTTGTACTCCGTTATTTCTGTCTCCTAAGAGAGTAATCCAATAGTATTCCTTTTGATTGGTAGAGTAGCTATAGGCACCTCGTTCAAAAGAAATTTTGTGTTATTGGAAAAATGTATCATAAAGAAAACTACAGAAAATAATTCATATAGAAACAATATAAGGAGGATGCAATAATTTAATGTCGATAGCACACATTTAAATGAAGGTCCATCGGTATGTATTGCAACTTCTGTTTAAATTTATTAAATGTTGTATTATATACCGCTAAATACTTTTCAGATTAGCAAATTAGTGTCAGCATTTACGTATGACCACCTGGTTTAACGTTCATATAATGCCGGTCCAGAGCTTTTACTGGGGGACATAGATATCAGATGGGCAAAGTAACCTTCTCATTAATCGTGGTTAAAACAAGAAAGTTTTATACACTCTCCCTATTTGCGTGAGCTGCTGAACACCCAAGCATCCCTGACACCCAGGAAATCATGTAGTTATCTTACCGTTTTATTATTATTCTGGTTTACTTTGAATGCATTTGTCCGCATTAGAATTCCAATATTAATCAAAAATGTAATAAGTATTATTTATGTATGTTTTGTCTGATCTCGTACTTATAGGTATCTGTTAAGATCTTTTAATATTGTATACATGCATGTAATTAAAAAATTAAATAAATGGATTGCGTAAATAGCAAAATCTTTTAGCTAATATGTGGGGCAATGAAAAGCTTTTTTATTACTCGTACAGGAGGCTTTCGGGATGCGTCTCATGGGAGCACTCCCTTATTGATCGTTCGGGAGGAATGTGGGATGTTTTTCTATGTGCACTCCCTTTTTGTCTTTTTGGGAGATATATGGGAGGATTTTATGGGAGTACTCCCGTATTGCTCCCTTAGGAGGTTTGTGGGATGATATTCCTCTGTGTGCCCCCCGATCGCTCGTTTAGGAGGTAAAAGGGATTACTCCCCCTCCTAGGCCATACAATGTTAAAGGGAGTATACAAAATGACATGCTTATACAAAGAAGTATAGGGAGCAATGGGGAGTGTTCGTATACTCCCCAGGGAGTACTCACCGAGCAATCTTACGATGCTCCCAAGTTCTACTGGGATACGAAAAAACTTGTTTGTAGAAAAAACTTTTACCGAAATGAGTTTGTATGATTTTCATTCATTCACATTCTTCCATTTAAAGGTAGCAAATTTAAAACAAAATGTATATTCATAACCCACAAAATTCCAAACGCTGAGTGTTTGGTATGTGAAGTAAAATATTCAAATCTACTGTACTCTGTTTGGCTAGAAGTTTAAATGAATGCAGCCCTCTAATCCGCACCGATCCACATAGGGGATTTGATCGATTTAGGCGGCCAAAATTATTTTTATGAAAATTTTAACTCAAAATGCTTAGAAACGACGCATTACGATATTTAAAACTGTAAATGTTTAAAATCAAGTAAATAGAGGGGGAGGATGTCCAAGCATTCCACCAAAAAAACAAAAAAAAAGGTTGCTTAAAGTTCGACATCGAGGTCCCATTATAGAAAAATTGAGACCTACGTGTTCGTATCGGCGAGTAGAAGCTTCATATCTAAGTTAGAACATTAAAAGGGTTGCCACCTGCTTAAAAATTAAATGCAATTAAGTTAAATGAAT
This sequence comes from Rhagoletis zephyria, assembly GCF_001687245.7. Lineage (NCBI taxonomy): Eukaryota > Metazoa > Arthropoda > Insecta > Diptera > Tephritidae > Rhagoletis > Rhagoletis zephyria. The sequence continues at coordinate 52,368 of NW_016158191.1, read as the reverse complement.
TACTACAATGTGGGTAACATTCGAAATGGGTTTGAAAAGGCTTTATTTCCAAGAATCGTGCAGGAGGGTTACCATCANCGTGTTCGTATCGGCGAGGAGAAGCTTTATATCTAAGTTAGAACATTAAAAGTGTTGCCATCTGCTTAAAAATTAAATGCAATTAAGTTAAATGAATTACTACAATGTGGGTAACATTTGAAATGGGTTTGAAAAGGCTTTATTTCCAAGAAACGTGTAGGAGGGTTACCATCTGTTCAAAAATTAATTTATAAGGTTATAGTTTGAAACAGGGCTGCCACCTTTTAAATTTAAAATTAAATACAATGTATATAATAGGTTAAGTTAATTATAACAATATGAATATCATACATGGGCAAATCTAAAAAACAGGTAACCTTTGTGATATTTGGCTTTATTTTCACTGTTGTAAACTATATGAAGCTGGTTGCTTTTGGATATAATTCATTGACGTATACTTGAAGCCTCAAAAAAAATTTGGACCAATTTGCTGCATAACTTTTGAATTATAGGTGCTTAAATTAAAAAAATAATGAAAACATGTGAATTTATTATGTAATTTTTAAAAGGGGCACAATTAATTATGTCAAATTAGCTTCGATAAACATCGAAAGAGCTTTTAAGATTGATAACTGCTCGTTAGATTTCGAGTTTGATTGACTCTCTTGGTACGCGATTTAATATTTATATTCGGTAATAAAGTAATTTGTTTAAGTACTTCAGATGCATCTCTCATTCCTGCTGACCGTAATTGTATTGTAGTAGCTAGAGTCAACTCTCCCGTATCACTAGTTCCGTAATTTTTCGGTTTTACGTCTCTTCGTTCTGTCGCTGGACTCAACCAAAGGTTTGGTAGGCCGTCCTGGAAGACTGATCGTTTTTGGTATAGAAAAGGATCCTTTAATCCATTCCTGATTATTTTTTATAAAGGTATCGGCTATGCCATGGGCTTCAGTCCACTTTTTTTTTTAATTTCGCAAAACTCTTTTTTACCACAGTTATTTCATTCTTGGAATAATTATCCGCCTTCAGTTCTTGTTTTTGGGCCGCATCTATCTTTGCATTCATTGAAAAAATATTGCAGCATTCGAAAACTCGTAAAATTTCTCCGCGAACTATGAACTTGACACATTGCGGATTTTTATTAAAGCTAGAATATCTTCGTGTTTTAAGCATTTTTAAGTGCACACGCGGTAGCAAATAAATATCTGATATTTGAGTGTTTAAGCCGTTTGTATTTTATATACTGAAAATAATGAATGGCAAAACTGTTTTATGCAATGCCTAATGTTTTTGATGTAATCAATTCGCGAATATTCGAGCCTACTCTGTATTCCAAAAATTCTTTGGATCTTATTGCCTTAAAAACTGAGTATTCAAAAACTTCTTACGATTTTATTGCCTTAACAACTTATTTGCATATTTTGACTAGAACTTACCGTCAAGCAGAGATTTTTTTCTAAATGTACTGACAACTATGTATTTTCTCCTCTGTAACTCTCCAAACTTTTCAATTCAACCCATCTTTAGCTATACCCCCTCCCCCCCCTCCTTTCCCCCTTTACTTTGTTGGGCGTCTTGGCTTGCCTATCACCCCTCTTTACTTATTGAATACTTTTAAGGAAAACTGGTGCAGTACTGCAGCAGTATTTTCGGTTTATTTTTCGGCAGTAGAAAGTATTACTAACGGCCACTGCATAGAAAACGTACATTTTCAGCAGATTTTTTTTTTTTGTTTCCAAACTACGAATTGTCAAGCATAACAACCAAGCAAGAATCTCAGCACCGTTGAGTGGTGTTACATAACTTTATGACTGTAGTTTATTCCTCAAATCCATTAAAATTAGCAAACATACGATATTTTTCCTAGTCGCTCTGCCGGTATCAGTTCATATTATATTTGTATTAAACTATGTGGATTATATGGTATTTACCTGCTTTACAATTTCTAATATATATTAAAAAAATTAACACACGATTTAGAGCAGTTTTTTACCACTTCGGCTTGTATTAAACACATCTAAAAACCAAATAATCAATTATCAACACGAATGAAAACAAAGAGGGATTAAAAAATAACGAAATCTAGTCAAGAATTATATTCTCTTCACCCTATATTCAGTTATAAAAGAAAAATGTGCGTTTTTAAAATTCAACTTTTGGCCGCCTAATTCGGCCAAATACCCCTCTGTGCGTTCGTTGTATTACAAAAGATGAGGTGTCAAATGAAAGAAATTGGCCTCTAGAAAAGCACTAATGATTTTTTATTAATAGGGTTGCCATCTGTTAATAAAATTACTATATTCAATCATAATAAGCGTAGACATAAGTTCTGCACCGTCACTGTCAAACGAAAAGATTTAGCCTCTACATGTGCAATAACGTACTACTTTTCTGAGTAGGGTTGTCACCTATTAAAAAGTTAAAAGATTTTCGCCGTTCGTTGGATTAAAAATGATATACCAAATGAAAGGGCCTGGCCTTCGCATGTACAAAAGCTTTAATTTTTTAATAGGGTTGCCACCTAATTAAAAATTACTATCTTCTAAACGTAGTATAAAGGAAAGTCGAGATAATTTGACCACGCTAATCTCAAAAACTACTGAACGGATTTATCGAGATTTTTTAAGTATAATCTGTATCGATAGGAATATTATCTTTAGTACTTTAAATTCCTATAGGGTTTCCACCTGACTAAAAAATTATTATATCCGCACTATTCCTTGGATTACAAGAAATGGGGTGTCAAATAAAAGGGCTCGGCTTTTAGATGTTCAATAATGTATTACTTTTTGAGTAGGACTGCCACTTTTTAAAAATTATAAGATCTTCACCGTTCGTTGGACTAAAAACTGAGGTACCGAGTGAAAGGATATGGTCTCTGCATGTGCAATAAGTTTTTATTTTTTGTTTGAGTGCGGTTGCCACCTATTTAAAAATTATGTATGTATAATACGCGAAGTTAGTGACATTATGACATTAGATTTGCACAGTTCATTCAATAAAAAAAAAAATTAAGTGTCCAAGGAAAAGCCTTGGGCTTCCGATTTGCAGTAAGGTTTTATTTTTCGAAGAGGGTTTAAACCTGTTCGAAAAATTAAAAAATGTGGGCTGTTCGTTAGATTACAAGAAATGAGGTGTCAAATGAAAGGGCTTGGCCTCCAGATGCGCAATTATATATTATTTTTTAGTAGGGTTGCAACCGGGTTAGTTGTCAATCGCGCATACGAGGACGGCAAGTTATAATATATACTGGTTATGTAAGCAGTAACATTTTTGCCAAAAAATGGTCTTGCTAGATGGTGCCAGGGTCGAAATATTTTGAAAACCCGTATTTATGCTCTGATTTGTTTCACATTTGGCATGTTTACTTGAAAACCAAGTCAAAATCCACTACTACCAACAGTTGTAATTTTTTTTTTACTGAATAACGGATACAAATCTAAAAAAACCTTTTTAAAATTTAGACTTTTTCAATTTTTTTTTTACATTTTGTCATACGAGCGTTACGAAACGCCAGATTGGAAATACACATATGCACACGTACCGAAGAAATGTTTCACTGTCGGAAACCATCGTCCGCCGCAATTGTGTGCACTCAGACGAATTTCACTGCGGCAACTGAATACCGCAGTCCGCTGTAATTCTGTGTAGAACTTATATCATGGAAATTTTGTTCATAATTCTTTAGGCTCCGAACGACACCGCCGCGCAGATGTTTTCGTCACTCGGAACATATACATATGTATATGTACAACAGCTGTCAAAATAATAGCAGCAAAATTTAAATGATATTAATTGCAACTCCTGTTTTCTTATTGATTTTTAATAATTTTCATTTAAAATATAGCTCCGGATCATGGAAATCGGTTCACTATAACATATAGCTCCCATACAACTGATTGTTCAGATATGTGGTTTTGCGTTACAACTCATATTTTATTTCGTAATATTTTTTTATAATAGTAGTTTATACACTGCTTGGACCTGAATTTGGTGTACGAATGGCTTTTTAATACCTTTTTTGTACTGTGAAAGCTGTTGTTCGTTAAAGTCAAAGTGACTGAGTAATGCTTTCAAATAGGCAGCGGTCTATACCGCGTCTATTTCACATAAGTTGGGAACCAAAAAACACAAACCGAAAATCTACGCGCGTGATTACTGTTATATTAATTGATAAAAAACATCGAAAATTTTGCGAAAAACTTTTATTCATCATATCATTGTCTTCGGAAACTCCTAAAAATGAAAAATATTTGGGCAATTCACAAGGTGTCGTATTTGTCGTGTTTGTCGTGAAGTCATGATATTTCATGACAGTTGTAAAAATGTTATTATTGTTTTGTGAAGAAAAATAACACATGACGATACAACTCTGCAACCTATGTTTATTCGGTGTTAAGTGAGGTGTTCACAACCGTCGTGTTTTAACACAACTTTTGTTAGGAAAATATAACTTCACAACACCTTGTGAATTGCCCAATTAAAAAGCTTTGCAATAAATTAAACAAGTTTGTTTCGTTTGTGGTAAATTCGTTTTGAAATCAGACCAGCGTAAATTAGTCTCAAATAAAAATGCACTAGCATGCTATAAATGGTACTTTTTGCAATCTGAACCTGCACAAAATAAATACACTCCTGAATTCACATGTATTTCGTGCATTAGTGCGATGAATTTTTGGTGGACAAAAAAACGATTTTCGTTACCATTCGGTTTACCAATGATTTGGACAAATCCCGGAAAACACGAAGCTGAAAATTGTTATGCATGCACCAACAATACATTTGGTTTCAATCAAAAAAGTAAGTAAATTTAAATAAAACCATGAAATTTTGTATAGTTTGCCCTCACCTTAATCGCTGAGTGTATGAAATAGGTAAAAGTTTCTGTATGTTTGGAAGGTACCACGCCTAAGTATAACCAACCTTGGAAAGTCTTTTGCGTTTTTAAATCGGCAGCTGAGATAGGTCGATCTTCCACTCAGCCATCGATATATGCATATATATGTACGTACATATACTCATAAATATTTGATTCAATAGATCGGTCTTGTGTCGTCTACAAAGGTGTACCGAGCGCTCATTTAGCTGTTGCACATAGTGATGCTTTAAAAGTTCCAAATCATCCATCCGAACTCGAAACTGTCTATGATTGCAAACAGTCTATGGCAACGCCATTACCACTTGATGATGGATCTGATTACATTCCGATTGAAAACAATTTACCGTCTTTCATATCCCAAAAACACCTAAACAGCATGGTGCGTAAATTAAATCTCTCCCATAACAACGCAATGATTTTGGCATCAGAACTGAAAAGCGTGAATGTTTTAGCACCAGGAGTAAAAGTAACGGCCTACAAACATAGACAAGATCCGTTTATGCCATACTTCAAGTTATCGGAAGATGGCACTCAGGCTTATTGCATTGATTTTGCAGGTTTGATGAATGAAATGGGAATTACTGACTATAAACCCGAACAATGGCGTCTCTTTATTGACGCATCAAAGCGAAGTTTGAAAGCTGTCTTGCTCTATCGCGATAGTAGCAAGAAACCCGTTCCCATCTTGTATGCGGTTGGAATAAAGGAATCATACGAAACAATGCAATTAATATTAGATTGCATCAAGTACGAAGAGCACAGGTGGCGCGTGAACTGTGATTTTAAAGTTCTCTCACTACTATCAGGCATGCAAACGGGTACACTAAATACTGTTGTTTGTTCTGTCATTGGGATAGTAGAGCCAAATGCAATCACCAAATGTGATTGGCTAAAAAGAAAGGAACAATCGATTGGTAAATTCAATATAGTTCACGAGCCCTTGATAGCGCTTAACAAAATCATGCTTCCCGATTTACATATCAAACTTGGTGTTGTTAAGAATTACATCCAACAGTTGGTTAGAGTCAACGAAACTGCATTCCTATATTTGAAAAATAATGCCTTTCCAAAACTTTCCGTTGAAAAAATCCGTGAAGGTAGTTTTTTGATTGTATATGAGTGAAAATCTCTCAAGTGGTTGTAAACCGAATAAAGTGATTTGTGCGAAAATATCTTGACCGTCCAATTTTGGGTGGCCCATTTGAGAGATTTTCGCTCATATATTTTATTATATCTCTCTCTTGCTTTAAGAGCCCTATAATTTTTATTTCAGGTGTGCTTAATGGGCCGGACATCAGAAGATTAATGAAGGATCAAGGCTTCTTGGAAACTCTTGATGGCACAGCAGCCGTTGCAAGGGATGCAGTTCGGTCTTTAATTAAACACGTTCTGTGTAAAAATCGTACACCAGAATATGCCATTTTTATTGCGAACTTGATGGAACCTTTTGACGCCTTTGATGTGCACATGTCGCTTAAAATCCACATGCTACGCAGTCACTTTGACTTTTACGAGCAACAGCTTTCAACAGAAACCGAGGAGGTAGGAGAGATTTCACCAATCCATTATGTGTTTTCAGGACCGATTCGCTGTAAAACGATTGAATTCAATGTTGGCGGACTTTTGCTGGTCGATCGCAGGAGGCAAAGGATATTAAAAAAATCATTCGAGCAATAGAAACTAGCAAAATATGCCAAAACGGGATTGAAGAGAACCCAAATTTAGGTCCAAATTGTATATAAACTAATATTATAAAAAAAATATTACGAAATAAAATATGAGTTGTAAGGCAAAACCACATATCTGAACAATCAGTTCTATGGGAGCTATATGTTAAGTGAAGCGATTTCCATGAATTTCAGAAATAGCTAAGGTAATATCAAAATACAGTCACGTACAAAATTTTAGTAAAATAACCTTAAAACTGAGGTAATTATTAACAAAAATTTAAGCAGATTTTCAAGCACTGTTATCTCGAAAACTAGAGCCAATCTGGAAAAACAGAGGACGCCATTGAATTTAAAAGATCCCAGTTAAGTAAGATCAGTTATCAAAACCTTTGCCCAGAAAAAAATTCAAAACCTGAGCACAGTGTTTTAAACGACGAAGTTTGAAATATGAATTTATATGGTTTTTGTTAGATAGAAAGTTATATTTTTATAAAAAAAAATAATAAATATTAAATAAACAAAAGAAAAAATTTCAAATTTTGTTTAAAATGTCGCCACCCTATTTATTTTTCCACCACTTTATATTAATCATTGCTAATCATACAGTATGGAATACACTATACGTACCGATAGTTCTTCAGCATATTGTTCCGCTTTATTAGCTAAAGCTAAAAGGCGACTTTGTTCAATGCCCAACAAATTAAGAAAGTAAGTTCCATCTTTTTCAGCATTCGCTATAATCGATTCAGTTTTTTTTGGTTTCAACAAAACTTCGATTTCCATATTAACACCGTTTGATGAAGGTATGCTGCTTATTTGATGTATGGATCTTGGAGTTTCTTTGCGGTCAACTTCATCTATTAATGATTCAACCTTACTAGAATGTAATAAAGCTTCATTTTCGGAAGTTTTATGAGGAGAATTTCTGCACTGACTTTTTTTGGGCGAAATGATAGGTAACTGAGCTCGAAACTCTTGGCTTAGATGACGTAGTACAGGCAAATCAACGGTATTGTTGTTGACAGTTGAGATGTCAGTTGATGAAGGAATTTGCCGTGGAGATGTAGATGCACTTAATTTTTTTCTAAATTCAGTATAATCTTTACTTGGAGTAAGTTGTTGAAATTTACGAGCTAATTCTGACGAACTATCATCTTCCCGAGACGCGAATGTGCTGCTGCGTACTTTTTTGGGACTGTAAAAACCCTGTGCTAACGCTGCGGGTCCATACAAACGTTCTACCCTCTGCTGAATAAAACTAGTATTGCGACGATCTTCCAGCCATGGCGAATCACAGCGCTCGCATTCATTGGTGTCTGATCTGTTAATATTATACTGGCCGTTCAAAGCAGGTATTTTCCGGTTTGATACATCACCCCTTCCATCATCCAATTGTAGAAGAATTGGTGGTGCCAAAGAATTGTTTTTTTTACAATACTGAATACTATTTGATGATGGGCGAATAGGAGATACCTCGCGTGATTTATTTATATCCTGTCGTATTTTAGAATCATATGTTGTAAGATTTGAATATCCGTTCACGCAGCAAGCTAGATTCAGGTAACTGGGCTTTTTATCAGGACTGGTATCAGATAAATTTAGGAATTTATTCGAATTCGAGTTTGACGAGTTATATAAGGCACTTGTTGGGTTGGCATTTCCAAGAGGCTGCTTCAACACCATCTTCGACCCAAGTCCTGCACAATTTTCATTCATTTCAGGGGATCTCTGAACAGAACAGCGATCTCGTATATTTGTCGTGAATTCTCTAGTAATGTCTTTAACAGAAATCGGTGTTGGAAAATTCAGGCTTCCACTTGTATCTATTAACAATTAAGGAAAATCAAATCAATAGCAAATATATCTTAAACAATATGGGCATGAAGAGAACACACATATTCACACTGTTATAACCACTTACAAGTCTATTTTGCGCTGGTAATAAAAGTATTGTAACCGGTAACTAAAGTTCCTGTCAATTTTTAAATTCTTTTCGCTTTCTGTGTACCTACTCTTGTAACCAGTAAATTTTGTTACCATATCATAAGCTGGTAACAAAGTATTGTCCCGTGAAATATGCAATGCCAGAATTTCCACAATTCTTCATAGCTAAATGGCTGAATATTTTAACTACATTATCAACGTACCTAGAATCGCGGTGGTAAGATCTGGTAACATATTTTGGTAATAAAATTTACCGGTTACAAAGTCTTCGGTAACGTGCAGAATAGACCTGTTGAAGTTAAATCTCATTGCCTTCACTAGCCAGTAACAAGTACTTTATTCAATTTGTCTGCTATTAGTCTAAGAGCTAGCAACGTTTTCGAGAGAGAATTTCAGGACAGCTGGGTTTTTGATTGACATATCTCTCACTCCCTCGGTTAGCGTGGGAGCTATGTGGCAGGCGGTAATGGTTCCTTTGACTAGTGCGCATCGTATATTTACAGTTAAAAATGCTAATATTTTAAATCATATAGTAAGGCTAATTTTATTTTCATTGGCTTTAACTTAGCTTTTAGAAACGTAGATTTATTATTGCAGGCATGTCCGTTGTTGCCAACATTGTGCCAGACGTCATTTTTTATTAATAAAAGTTAAATTTTTCAACTCATTTTAGTAAGGCTCAAAATTTAATATGATGTTGTTTGAGTACTAATGAATCTAAAGTTAATTTGCCAGACATTAATTCGGTTGCTAAAGCAAGAGCCAGACCGATTTAAAGCTGAAAAGCATTACGCTGGTAGTGAGGGAGATAGTAGCAAAATAGTGAATTTTCATAGGATTTTAGTATGAAAACTGGAAACTATAACTACTTATCTAATGTTATCATAAATCTTAGTATTGGAATATCAAAAATAATTTTTTTTTTCAAATACATACGTTAAGGCAAATAAAAACTTAAAACATTTCAAAAAACACAACTTGTCTAGTGTCAGAATAAAGCAAGAAAAGCAAGAGAAAAACACAAACATTTTGATATTTATAACATTATTATATTTATAATTGTGTCATAAAAAACACTGGCTTACAACAAAAACGCGCACTGGATGCCACTATCCAATTCCTATGCAGAAGCGCTTGCTGATTCCGCAAATCAAGTAATTCTTCTAGTGATGGGAAGTATCGAGTACTTTCAGGAATCGAGTACTTCGGTATCGATTCTTTTAAGAATAAGGTATGTTCGAAATAATCGAGTAGTTTTTTGTACCAAAACTTTTTTTAGTCGGAATTTGACTTCTGCCAACACTATTTTATTTCGTCTTATTCGCATATGAATTTGGCAGCACTTTTTCACGTTTGAACGCAAACAACTCTTTTTGTTTTCGAGTTTTTGTAAAGTAAGTTTCTGCCCCTGAATAAATGTCGCAGAGATCGGACGTTTGGATTTTTTTTTAATGAAACAAAGGATATAGCGCATTGCATAATCTGCAAAAAAGGTTTAAAACATAATGGAAATACTACAAACTTAAGAAAGCACTTAGAGCGATTACACCCAGTGAAAATTTTGCGGTCACGCAGGCAAGAGCAGGCCAAGGAATCGACGGATGGTGTACAAATTTCTGTTCAAGTTCATTTCTGATGTGCAAATAGATACATATGTGGAATAAATTATAATTTAGAAGTATTTTCAGTAAGTGTTCAGGCTGAGGCAGTAGGTGATGAAGTCAGTTTTGTGGTGAATTTCATATCACAGGTAAATTAAGTCAATTATAAAACTGCAACTAATTTCAATGACTCACAATTGGCAGATCAAATTAATTTATTGGAAAGCGACGGTGTTCGACCATTGTCCACAAAAACTTACGTCAATTAAAGCTATGCAGTAAAGCAATTGCTCTCACACGGCAACGAAAAGACAGCATTAACCAAAAGCTATTAAAATTTGTTGTTTCCGACTTGCAACCATTATCAATCGTTGAAAATGTCGGGTTTAAAGAGTACACATATTCATTGAATGCCGAATATTCCATCCCTTCTAGGAAACAATTGTCAGAACAACTATTGCCTAACCTATATAATAGATCGGTGTTGGACTTAAAAAGCATGTTGCGGGATGTAAAATATGTTGCCGTGACCACGGATATGTGGACATCAGATTCCTCGATGTCATACATAACACTAACATCTCATTTTATTTACTCTGGTGAATTACGCTCTTATGTAGGGCAGTGCCCGCCAAAAAGAGAAAAGTCTTAAAATGAGAGTGTATTAGTTATGAAACAAAAAATGAGAATGTGTTGGTGGTAATGCACGGAAAAAATTTCTGTGTTGTATTACTTATTATAAAAACTTTGGTATGTTTTTTTGCCGTTTTTTTCATTGTGCACCATTTTTTTTAGATCTAAACAACATCGAAACATATAATGAAAGTTAACGGCCCTAAGAAAGGAAAAAGTTGGTAACATTTTGTATGTATTGTACAAAATTATTATTATTTTTTTATAATTTAATGGCCTTTTTCATAAAAAATAAAGTAGGTTTAAAGGGCTTTATAAATTGACGTTTTCATACATTTTTCAATTTATAAACCTTTTATAAAGCTACTTTATTTTTTATGAATAAGGCCATAAGTGTGGATTTCTGAGCAAAAAAGACAACGTGCTTCGAGCACTCTGAATATTAAAAGAAAATTTCGTTGATTTCAAGTAGAAATAAAATAAAAATATATATATCTAATATATATTTATTTTAAAATTAGGTAAAACTTGACACTTAAGAACAATTTAAAGTAACGATTAAACCAAAAGATAAATAACAAAACATATTGTATGTTTTAATTGAGGACTAGTCTGGTATTAAAAAAAATACATAATTCACAAAGTTCTTTTAATATGAAGAAAAAACACGACTTGGTACCATATACATACCTATTTCTAGGGGTGTATGAACGAAAAATTGTGTTGTAAAATTTTTTAATGAATATTCATTCATTCTGCTCAGTGTACCTACTTTATTCAACAACAATGCGTCATCAACCTGCTTCGCCTATTGTTTGCATGCAACTAAATAAAATTTGTTGCTCTTCTACTCTTTCTGTTGACCTTCGGATTGTGTACGTGTAAGAAGCCGATTGTGTACATGTGAAAGGCCGAATATAGTTCGTTTCCCAGGAAAGTGTTTGGCGGGCACTGATGTAGGCATAGTTGCCAACTTGGTGCTTTAAGCACTAGATTTAGTGCTTTTTGAAAATTAAAACGCCAAAAAAGTTACTTAGTGCCTAGTGCTTTTTTTGAACTAATATTACTCCGAAATAGTTAAAACCTGAAATAATTTGAAATGCGGAATTTACAAGAATATACAAATCTAAAATATAACCATGATTGATAAAAAGCTGAAACAGAAAATGCTAGTACGCAGGCAAGTTAGGTATTTATTTTTTTCATTTCTAATTATTTGTACAAATTTTGATTTTTTGTTACCTCCTGAGTAAATCACACCGTTTCTGGGTGCTGAATCCAAATCTGGCCGCACAATTGCTCTACCACTACAATTGTTAGATATCCTAACCTTAAAGTGCCAAAAAAAAACGGTTTTTTGAGGTTATATAATGAAAACATCAAATTTTTTGCTCATTTCTACTTAGGGCATCATTTTCGTTTGTTGCGATTCGATTTTGGTTCTCGAGATATACCAGCTTTAATGGGCAGTACTTCGGTACAACGTCATAAACATGAGTCATCATAGCATGTGTAGAGGCTATTCAATCGTTATGAGCGAAAAAGTTTTGTGTATTGATTTATGTATGTATTCTTGTAAATATTGCTAATTTTTTCATTTTGTTAAATACAAACTGTTATGAAAAAAGCATCCTTTGATTTAAAAAAATTTGGTGCTTTTAGTTTGGTAAAACGCCTTTTTTCCAAGTTTTTGGTGCTTTTTGAAAATCATAAGTTGGCAACACTGGATGTAGGGATGCACACAGTGTTGCCGCGCCGTCCCAAGAAAATGTATCACCGGCCAAGCCAAAAATGTATCCAAATGTATCCAATTTTTTACGTATCCATCTCATAATTTGTAAGAAAACCAAACATTTTGAAGAAAAAGACATAATTTAACCCATCCTAAGGACTTGGACTACGTGTATATATATTTTTATATTTCATAAAATCAAACATTTGTAATTTCAATTTATAAATTACATCTTTTATACATAAGTATTTTGCAAAGTAAGTATAAAAAATAGTAATTAATATGTTACATTTGTACCTGTACACTATGAAAAGTGTGTGTAAAACTACTACTGAAAAATATCTATTTTTCAACAGGAATCTGTATAAATATACATACGTATAAGATGTTCAGGATTCGATTTTGAACTTGAGATCTTTAAAATATACACATAAATATACACATGAAATGTTTAAAGTTGCAAAAAATTTTGAAACTAAAAATACATTTCCTACAAACAATAAACATTAGGGGATTACGTTTACTCTATTTTAAATATTTTATGTGTTATTTTGCGCTCTGCGACAAATTTGATATGTTAAAGTAAACAGGCAGTGTTTAATTTTATTACACGGTGTGCAAATTTGCACACATTAAAAGAGGAAAATGGTT
>NW_016158191.1:38837-39221 GCF_001687245.7 Rhagoletis zephyria | reverse complement strand
AAAAATTAGAGTGTATTTAAAGTCTTTTCAGTAAAATTCATAAAAATTAACTTAAATAAATCAAATTTAGTTTTTAAACAGTGTATTTTAAACTACATTGAGATCTTCTTTCTTTTTATATTAACAAACGAAGATATGTGATATGCAAGAGATATATTTAATTCATATATATATATTAAGATCTTGCTTAAAGCATTTTTTTAGCTAACTAAACAATTGCGCCTAAAAGCTTAAGCAGACGGCAGTGTTGATCGGGATTATTTGGGACTTAATCCGGATCAACTGCAGTTGATTCCCGAGTTGATCGGGATTAACTGGGACTTAATCCGGATTAACTGCAGTTAATTCCCGAGTTGATCCGGATCAACGCTGCCGTCTGTTAAA
>NW_016158191.1:38632-38812 GCF_001687245.7 Rhagoletis zephyria | reverse complement strand
AATTTCGACAAATTTGTTTAAACAAAAATGTTAAGCGCATATGCAGAATGTGGAAGCGGGATTCTTCTGCGTTTCTATGTTTCTATCATTTATCAGTTTAAGCACATACGATTAAATGTAAAAAAAATATTTTTAATTGCGGATCCGAAAGAAATATTTATTAGTTGCATTGAGTTACGC
>NW_016158191.1:28341-38607 GCF_001687245.7 Rhagoletis zephyria | reverse complement strand
AAACAACTCTTTTTGTTTTCGAGTTTTTGTAAAGTAAGTTTCTGCCCCTGAATAAATGTCGCAGAGATCGGACGTTTGGATTTTTTTTTAATGAAACAAAGGATATAGCGCATTGCATAATCTGCAAAAAAGGTTTAAAACATAATGGAAATACTACAAACTTAAGAAAGCACTTAGAGCGATTACACCCAGTGAAAATTTTGCGGTCACGCAGGCAAGAGCAGGCCAAGGAATCGACGGATGGTGTACAAATTTCTGTTCAAGTTCATTTCTGATGTGCAAATAGATACATATGTGGAATAAATTATAATTTAGAAGTATTTTCAGTAAGTGTTCAGGCTGAGGCAGTAGGTGATGAAGTCAGTTTTGTGGTGAATTTCATATCACAGGTAAATTAAGTCAATTATAAAACTGCAACTAATTTCAATGACTCACAATTGGCAGATCAAATTAATTTATTGGAAAGCGACGGTGTTCGACCATTGTCCACAAAAACTTACGTCAATTAAAGCTATGCAGTAAAGCAATTGCTCTCACACGGCAACGAAAAGACAGCATTAACCAAAAGCTATTAAAATTTGTTGTTTCCGACTTGCAACCATTATCAATCGTTGAAAATGTCGGGTTTAAAGAGTACAGATATTCATTGAATGCCGAATATTCCATCCCTTCTAGGAAACAATTGTCAGAACAACTATTGCCTAACCTATATAATAGATCGGTGTTGGACTTAAAAAGCATGTTGCGGGATGTAAAATATGTTGCCGTGACCACGGATATGTGGACATCAGATTCCTCGATGTCATACATAACACTAACATCTCATTTTATTTACTCTGGTGAATTACGCTCTTATGTAGGGCAGTGCCCGCCAAAAAGAGAAAAGTCTTAAAATGAGAGTGTATTAGTTATGAAACAAAAAATGAGAATGTGTTGGTGGTAATGCACGGAAAAAATTTCTGTGTTGTATTACTTATTATAAAAACTTTGGTATGTTTTTTTGCCGTTTTTTTCATTGTGCACCATTTTTTTTAGATCTAAACAACATCGAAAAATATAATGAAAGTTAACGGCCCTAAGAAAGGAAAAAGTTGGTAACATTTTGTATGTATTGTACAAAATTATTATTATTTTTTTATAATTTAATGGCCTTTTTCATAAAAAATAAAGTAGGTTTAAAGGGCTTTATAAATTGACGTTTTCATACATTTTTCAATTTATAAACCTTTTATAAAGCTACTTTATTTTTTATGAATAAGGCCATAAGTGTGGATTTCTGAGCAAAAAAGACAACGTGCTTCGAGCACTCTGAATATTAAAAGAAAATTTCGTTGATTTCAAGTAGAAATAAAATAAAAATATATATATCTAATATATATTTATTTTAAAATTAGGTAAAACTTGACACTTAAGAACAATTTAAAGTAACGATTAAACCAAAAGATAAATAACAAAACATATTGTATGTTTTAATTGAGGACTAGTCTGGTATTAAAAAAAATACATAATTCACAAAGTTCTTTTAATATGAAGAAAAAACACGACTTGGTACCATATACATACCTATTTCTAGGGGTGTATGAACGAAAAATTGTGTTGTAAAATTTTTTAATGAATATTCATTCATTCTGCTCAGTGTACCTACTTTATTCAACAACAATGCGTCATCAACCTGCTTCGCCTATTGTTTGCATGCAACTAAATAAAATTTGTTGCTCTTCTACTCTTTCTGTTGACCTTCGGATTGTGTACGTGTAAGAAGCCGATTGTGTACATGTGAAAGGCCGAATATAGTTCGTTTCCCAGGAAAGTGTTTGGCGGGCACTGATGTAGGCATAGTTGCCAACTTGGTGCTTTAAGCACTAGATTTAGTGCTTTTTGAAAATTAAAACGCCAAAAAAGTTACTTAGTGCCTAGTGCTTTTTTTGAACTAATATTACTCCGAAATAGTTAAAACCTGAAATAATTTGAAATGCGGAATTTACAAGAATATACAAATCTAAAATATAACCATGATTGATAAAAAGCTGAAACAGAAAATGCTAGTACGCAGGCAAGTTAGGTATTTATTTTTTTCATTTCTAATTATTTGTACAAATTTTGATTTTTTGTTACCTCCTGAGTAAATCACACCGTTTCTGGGTGCTGAATCCAAATCTGGCCGCACAATTGCTCTACCACTACAATTGTTAGATATCCTAACCTTAAAGTGCCAAAAAAAAACGGTTTTTTGAGGTTATATAATGAAAACATCAAATTTTTTGCTCATTTCTACTTAGGGCATCATTTTCGTTTGTTGCGATTCGATTTTGGTTCTCGAGATATACCAGCTTTAATGGGCAGTACTTCGGTACAACGTCATAAACATGAGTCATCATAGCATGTGTAGAGGCTATTCAATCGTTATGAGCGAAAAAGTTTTGTGTATTGATTTATGTATGTATTCTTGTAAATATTGCTAATTTTTTCATTTTGTTAAATACAAACTGTTATGAAAAAAGCATCCTTTGATTTAAAAAAATTTGGTGCTTTTAGTTTGGTAAAACGCCTTTTTTCCAAGTTTTTGGTGCTTTTTGAAAATCATAAGTTGGCAACACTGGATGTAGGGATGCACACAGTGTTGCCGCGCCGTCCCAAGAAAATGTATCACCGGCCAAGCCAAAAATGTATCCAAATGTATCCAATTTTTTACGTATCCATCTCATAATTTGTAAGAAAACCAAACATTTTGAAGAAAAAGACATAATTTAACCCATCCTAAGGACTTGGACTACGTGTATATATATTTTTATATTTCATAAAATCAAACATTTGTAATTTCAATTTATAAATTACATCTTTTATACATAAGTATTTTGCAAAGTAAGTATAAAAAATAGTAATTAATATGTTACATTTGTACCTGTACACTATGAAAAGTGTGTGTAAAACTACTACTGAAAAATATCTATTTTTCAACAGGAATCTGTATAAATATACATACGTATAAGATGTTCAGGATTCGATTTTGAACTTGAGATCTTTAAAATATACACATAAATATACACATGAAATGTTTAAAGTTGCAAAAAATTTTGAAACTAAAAATACATTTCCTACAAACAATAAACATTAGGGGATTACGTTTACTCTATTTTAAATATTTTATGTGTTATTTTGCGCTCTGCGACAAATTTGATATGTTAAAGTAAACAGGCAGTGTTTAATTTTATTACACGGTGTGCAAATTTGCACACATTAAAAGAGGAAAATGGTTACCTTTCTTAATATGCCCAAATAAACAAAAAAAAATTAGAGTGTATTTAAAGTCTTTTCAGTAAAATTCATAAAAATTAACTTAAATAAATCAAATTTAGTTTTTAAACAGTGTATTTTAAACTACATTGAGATCTTCTTTCTTTTTATATTAACAAACGAAGATATGTGATATGCAAGAGATATATTTAATTCATATATATATATTAAGATCTTGCTTAAAGCATTTTTTTAGCTAACTAAACAATTGCGCCTAAAAGCTTAAGCAGACGGCAGTGTTGATCGGGATTATTTGGGACTTAATCCGGATCAACTGCAGTTGATTCCCGAGTTGATCGGGATTAACTGGGACTTAATCCGGATTAACTGCAGTTAATTCCCGAGTTGATCCGGATCAACGCTGCCGTCTGTCAAAGCTCTTATTACACTGCTTTGATGAGATCTCTTCATATGTTCATTGCTTCATTCACAAAAAATAAAATGCTCTAATTTCACGCTTAAGTAGCGATTTTTATAACATTTAGAAAACGTCATTAATGAAAATCTATTTTTGAACGAAAAAAACTTTATGGAAAATATAAAATGTTGGCCTATTTAAAAAAGTATCCACATTTATACTGACAGGAAAAAATAAGTATCCCGCAAATATTCGTCTAAAAATGTATCCAATTGGATCTATTTAGATCCAAACGGCATCCCTGCTGGGGGAGGTGAAGTGAGCTGTACGGAGATGGCATCGTATACATATTAACCACTACACACTTATTTTCAAGTAAAAATGCGTGTATGTATGTGTACTTTTGCGACAACTGAGTCAGTGTGGCATCAGGCCACCAGAAAAAGCCAATTTTTCCAAAACAAAAGCGCCAAGTTTTTATTATCATGTTTAATAATTTTTTTGATTCAGTAAAAAGTGTATATACATATCCATTTCCTCACGTTTTTATTAACTAATTAATTTCAATACATTTATAGCAACGCAAAACATATTTAATTTACCTATTTTTCACATTTTATTCAGTAAATGAATTCCATCTTAATGTAGAATATTAGTGTATAGTGTATACATACATACATATGTACCTATGCATTCGGTGTCCTTAAATTTAAAAAGCATCACTAAATACCGCACCAAGCATTGAATTCCAATTATTTTGGCTTTTTGGTTTCCCAAAAGCACTAAATTTAGTGCAAAATGCACGACATTGGCAACAGTGAGCTGAGCACATCAATGCTCAAACAGTGATGCCAGACCAAGTATTAAGTAAATGCGCTATGTATATTTTCCTTTTAAAGCAAAAGTTCTAATTGGCGAGGGGATTGATTTTTGGTTCTTACATAGAACACTGATAAGTTTCACAAACTTATCTTAGGACTTAATTAAAATAATCAACATTATTTGTACACGAATATATTTGTGTTCGTATGAAATAGTAGCTTATGTCGGGAGGCTGGCGTTAGTAAAATGTACCATTTCCTATATTATTTAAACCACAAGGAATTTTTTATGAAACTATACGAATATTGACTTGCTAGCATCGCCATTAACATTACCGTCTTTTACGTTTATTTTCCAAGAGTTCTTCAACGACTCGGCGCCAGTGAGTCTTTCGCAATCGTATGCTGCGAATGGTTCATTATACTAAAGCCAGTCTTCCGACATAAGCTATTATTCTATACGAACACAGATATGTATACTTCCTAATAGGCTTGTAAAATGCCCAATACCCATCCCTCGCATGAGTTATTATCGGTAAAAAATTGGGTATGCTCAAATCTGGCATCGCTGCAGCAAGCCAGTGAAACAGTGTTGATATTTTAAGTACAATTGTACTTTTTTCAGTACAATTAATTTTAAAATGTACAAAAGTACAATTTTCCGATTTTAAGTACAATTTCAACATCAAAAATACTTTTTGTACCATACGCTCGAATCTCTTCTAGCACTTTGATTCTTAATCCGTTTACATTTAAGTAAATGGATATACCTATATTTCATATTTGCTACAAAACGAAATTATGAATTGTAATTTTGAATGTAAACGTGATTGTGAACAGTAATATTAGTGATGTGCGTTATGGTGATTGCGATTTCTTATCACCGGCGGGTGAAATATCCCTCATCGCTATTTATTTTGAAAAAACCTTTGGAAATGCAATTTACCTAATGGCGATTCTGCAGAAATAGAAGTAATTGAGCAATTCGGGGGTTGAAAGTAAAAAAATTTATGTAAATTCCATGCGTTGAAATTATAAATTTCCCTTGAGGATTTCCATTTTATCGATAGTGATCTCATTTTATGTTCATTAATATGAACTGACCTATATAGTTTATGTTTTATCATCATTTTCTTCATCTTTGACAAAATTACACGGTCACCCGGTATTTATTTTATTTTTTTAAATAATTTTAATTATTTTTTTTTATAAAATTGTAGCTCATTATCAAACAAAAACCTTGCAAATAAATCGAAACTTGAAAGAATGAAAAAAATCAACAAAGTTTCATCACATTTTCACAGTTTTTGTTCAGAATTTGTAGACATGTTTTGGGTTAACATTTTTGTAGCCCATTCATTCTAGTATAATAAGGTGCAAGTTTGAAGTGTCTAGAAAATACCATTGATTTTTTTAAATTTTTCTGTTTGCGGTGTTGCGCACTTTCTTCCATATAACGAACGTTCGGATTTTATGTTATATGGATGAATGCGCGTGTAGCGTTGTTATTTTTTATTCCAATATTTCAAACTAAGCTTTATTTTATAGTTTTTCTTAGACAATGATAAATGATGTACACAAATTTCAGTATGGAAAAAAAGTGCAACACCTTCAACGAAAAAAGTTCTCAAAAATCTACGCGAATTGAATGTACTATCTCGATCATTTAAACATCTCGGACTCGCCCACCACTAAAAATGATTATTTAAATCTAAAGTATATATTAATGATATTTAATATTTGCTTTAGAGATGGAATTTCGACAAATTTGTTTAAACAAAAATGTTAAGCGCATATGCAGAATGTGGAAGCGGGATTCTTCTGCGTTTCTATGTTTCTATCATTTATCAGTTTAAGCACATACGATTAAATGTAAAAAAAATATTTTTAATTGCGGATCCGAAAGAAATATTTATTAGTTGCATTGAGTTACGCAAAAATAGTGCTGAAAATCAATCGATTGTGCTGAAGGTGCCGGCTGCTTCCGAAAGGGCCGAAAATGGCACAATGCACACTTATTTTCCATCAGTGTCACACATACAATCTCACTATTCCGTTGACTTCGTTTTCCCCTTCCGATAACTTTTTGCTTCCGCGCTTGCCCAGCACCGCTGTGCAAAGCTTTGCACGCGTAGTCGCCCGCGACACATATGTGCTGATTTGGGCATCCCTACTCTTATGCATTACAAACAAACGAGGTTTTAGGTTCGTTTTTGTTACGGACAACGGATCTTATATAAAAAATGCTATTAAAATTCATCTTCGGAAGGAACATCTGACCTTAGTCATCAATGACGCAATTAAATCCTGTGTAGATTTTCATAAAGTTCTAAAAAAATGTAAATTGTTGGTTGGCCACTTTACACATAGCACGCAAGCTGCCCAAAAATTGAAACACAACGCAGCAAATGGGGTTTCCAATATTAAAAGTGAAGCAAGACGTCCCCACAAGGTGGAACAGCTCTTTGATTATGATCAAGAGATTAGTCAAAATTAAGGACGGTTTATCAATCGCGATTTCGCTTGTCTTCTGCACCGAAATTTGTGGGCGGAGATGAATGGAAGATTTTGAAAAATGCGGCGCACCTTCTTAAGTTGTATGAGTCATTAACATTATCTCTATCGGGTATGAAAAACTGCACACAATATTTTGTATACTATCAACTAATATTTCACGTCTCCAGGTGAAAAATATCCAACGGTATCCCAAGTTACTCCTTTAATAAATGGTTTAAAACATGCCCTGAAAAACATAAATCCGGAAACTATATGCGCAAAATATCTCAAAGTGGCACTTGCTGAAGCAACTGACCGACGTCTTGGAAATTTGTATTCAAATGATATTGTGTCGAAAGCTTGTTATCTTAATCCGCGTTTTAAAGCCGTGCCGTACAAAATAATTTATCTGCGGAAGTTGAAGCCATTCTCATTAGAAGGCAAAGCGTGGTTTCGTCAACATCGGCAATAGAGAACACAATAGAAGATGCAAACATAGTGTGTAATATATGGTCACATTTTGACTTACAGGTTTCTAGATCTCTTACAATCACTTATCCAAAAACTTCTAGTGAGCTATCAGTGCAGCAATACTTGGACTTACCCTACGCAAAAAGAACGGGCGATCCAATAGATTTCTGGCAAACGCATAAAAAGTTCTTTTCCTAACTTAAATGAATTAGCCTTCCTTCAACTTCGGTGCCGTCTGAAATATTTTTTTCAAAAACAGGGCAGATTGCGAACCAAAGACGAAACCGCTTGTCGCCTTAAAACATTAATATGATAATTTTCCTTAATAGCTGCAATTCGTTGTAAACTAAAACGTATTATTTATGTAAACTAATAAGCATCCCAACGGGACTGAAAGTAAGTTGCTCCCCAAAGGAGCAAGTAGGGAGCAGTACAAAAGCAAAGTAAAAAATAAATTTTTAAATTTCTAGCAATGCTTAGAAATAAATATCATTTTGAGTAATAACAGAAAATATATTTTCTTTTGAAAAATAGTTAATTTATGTACAAACATGTATGTACATACATACATATGTATGTATACCACATAGAAAAGAAAAACAATAAGTACTCAATAAAGCCTTCAACTGGTTTACAAAAACCGTTATTTATTAAAACAAAAATGTAATTTAAAAATTAAAATTGCATGCATCGTTTTTTAAATGCTTTAGTTGAAGCGCTCACCAAGGGCTTCTTTGGGAGCAGCAAGGGAACGTTTCTTTCTAATGACACCCAATGTTAATATATAATGAAGTGTGAAATTAGGAAGGGAGCGCTCACTGCTGAATATGGGGCGCTCCAATAGCACTAATGGAGCGCTTCTCCTCCGCTCCGTTGGGAAGACAGAAGTGCTGTGAAGTTTTTGTTAATTTCTTGCTAATACTCGTACTTATGTAGATACATATGTAAAAGTTTGTTAGTAACTACTAGTCACCTATTTTTATAAGCTTTGAGATATTAACATATAAAATTATTGAGCTTATAGCCAGATATATATAATTTTGCCAAAACTCTATGTACATACATAGGTATGTGTACACGTTAATACCCGCAATAGAATGATTTAAATAAAATGATATGAAATCGCTTGCAAGACAAATACATATAACTAGATTCCGTTTCGGATTCTGAGCTCGTCGACAAAACACGTAAAAATACTATGTGCTAGTATCGATTCTTAGTGCAAGCATCAATACTGAGTACAAGTATCGCTAGCAGCGACTCGCTACTGAGTACAAGTATCGATTCTGAATACAGGTACTGATTCCAAATATTGGTATCCATTCTGAGCACAAGTATCGATTCTGAGTACAAGTATCGATACTGAGTGCTGAGTACTTCTTAGTACTCAGAATCGATCCTTTTTAGAATAGAGTACTGTCGATTCTTTTCAGAATCGAGTACTTACTACTTTAAGTATCGATTCTGGTCAGCACTAATTTTTTCCATAAATAAGTTTTCGAGATATTTGCAATTTACCGTTATTCAGCTTAAAAAAATTTAAGAAAGATATGAAATATGAGCAGCAAAGAATGTTAGTCATAATGTTGGGCACACCAACACAGTCTCATTTTGTCGTGGTATTAGTGCGTCGCGCTCAGTTATGGTTGCCACATTTTTATAAATGTACTAAAAGTTGTATTTTTCGTGCATGGGTCTTTTGGCCTATTTTGCTAATACCTATAGTGAAATAATGAATCTTGGAAGTTTTTATTAACTAATACTATTAGTTTATAGAAACTTTTACATACGAAAAATTGAGTACTTTTAAAATTTAAATGAGTTTTACCATTTGTTTAATACCTGGGCACCGTTTTATTAGCATCAATTCTTAAAAATGCTGGCTGGCCAGATGGTTACGGTGTTTAGATTTTATTATTTTCATATAAATAGGTATTCAGTCCTAAAAATAGAGTATAACTTATAAATATTATTCATTAAGTATTTTTGGGCATAAACCAGCATTTACATTTCTCTTTCAATTTCTTTAGGTAGAAAAAAATTATTCTAAAATAAAGTATGCAATTTGTGCCTTTTTTATAAAAATCATGGAACTTATTATAAAATTAGTGAACGTTGGTCAGCAAGTAAGTAGTCCATTTTATATTTTTTAAAATTCACACGGCATGAAAAATACAGTTTGCTTATATTAAAAATACGTAGTAATAACAGCATAATGGACATTGTGGCTTGTTGGAAGTGCTTTGAACTATAAATTGTAGTTTTTATATAGAGTCGCACTATTTTGTGTTTGAATCGTAGCAAACGCACGCAAACAAAAATCTAAGAACAACACACCACCTTTTGCTTTGGGCATTTTTTGTAAATTTCCTACACAAAATGTGGCAAGCCAGTGCTAAACTTACGAGGAAAAACAATCAACAGCCGAGCGTGACTTTACCTGGGTGAAATCTGCAAGCAGACTAAATCGAAATTCGCTGCTTTGCTTCTGTATCAGTGTTGCCATTTTAGCCGTTTTCCGGCTAGATTTAGCCGGTTGTGATAGCAAACAGCCGGAAAAATTTCGATTTAGCCGGCAGCCGATTTGTTAGCCGTTTTGAGAAAAAAATTAGCCGTTTTTAGCCGATTTTGCTATTTGTCTTATTTTCTTAAATTTCAAATATGTATATGATGCTTTCCATTTCCAGACAACCGGTCAGGTATGAGCATGATTTTTAATTTCGACCAAACTCAAATACATTGTTTGTTGGTCCAAATAATGAGACACGTATTTTTTCTTTTGGCTCGGAAAAATTTTTCGGCCGAATTAAACGCGATTTTGTTTTT
>NW_016158191.1:10952-26948 GCF_001687245.7 Rhagoletis zephyria | reverse complement strand
GAAAATCCAGCGAGAATTATCACTCAAAATATCAGATAGTAATAGTAATAGATATTTTTTTTTTGCCGAGTACCTTTCAAATCATTGGAATTAACTAAATTAATTAAGTAAACAAGTATTAACTTACATTTTTCATTTTAAAATCGCTCCAGTTTGTAAATTTTTAAATTCAACGAACTGGTTTATTCAAATTATCGTCGACAAAAAATCCAACCATGTGTCACAATCATATGTTTTTCCTAATTGCAAATTCTTGCTGGCAAAATTTTTTCCGGCTCGAATTTGTAACTTCTCTCCAAGAAATAGTCTTTTTACTCGTGATTTATTTAAATAAAACATATGAAATTTAGTTGAAACATTTTAGCCGGTTTTATTTGCCAATTTAGCCGGTTCGTCCAAAAAGTTCTGGCAACACTGTTCTGTATACGTATACGCGCTGGCGTTGCTCGCTAGCAAAAATTGCCGAGCTATGATGTACATACATACGTTTTACGTATGTTCATATGACCATTCACAACTTTTTTATTCACACATCTATCGATTTTCATTTTTTGTAAAGGAACATGCTTTAATACAAATGAAAAAAAAATTAAAAATATAGAAGTTTTTCCCTGTTAGAGTAGTATTTTTTTTTTTTAAAGTCTGGAATGATGAATAAATTTCTCAAAAACTACTAAGTTTATAGAAAACTGATACATATCTGTGTTCATATGGAATAGTAGCTTACGTCGAAAGGCTGGCTTTAGTATAGTGCGGCATTCGCAGCATACGATAGCGAATGACTCACTGGCGCCGAGCCGTTGAAGAACTTTTGGCAGATAAACGCGAAAGAAATAGTTCCGATACTAGCAAGTCAATATTCTTATTAAGTCTCATCAAAAATTCCTTGTCGTTTAAAGGATAAAGGGAATGCCGCATTATACTAAAGCCAGCTTCTCGACATAAGCTACTATTCCATACGAACACAGATATATGCCTACTGTTTTTGGGGAGTTTTTCTACCTTTCATTTGCTACATTTCTTATAAGATATACGTGATTAATTGGAACCCCATTTTTTTAAGGTGAATAACGGGAAATTGCAAATATTTCGAAAACTTATTTATGATAAAAATACTCCACTTTCGGAATCAGCAAGCGATTCTGCATAGGAATTGGATAGTGGCATCCAGTGCGCATTTTTGTGGTAAGTCAGTGCTTTTTATGACACAATTATAAATATAAAAATGTTATAATAATGTTATAAACATCAAAATGTTTGTGTTTTTCTCTTGCTTTTCGGAATAAACACTATACAAGTTGATGTTTATTGAAATGTTTTAAGTTTTTATTTGCCTTAACGTATGTATTTGAAAAAAATATATACAGTGACGAACAAAAGTATTGGCACAGTGAATTTTTCGCAATATATGCAAAGTTTTTTGCTCTAATTTGTTTTCGATAATTTTTTATAAAAATATAGTTCATTTTACACCAGAAAACAATAATAAAATCTCTAAACTTTGTGCAAAACTCAGGAAAATTTATTAAATTTGCACACTAATTTGCAACTTTTTATTCAGATTTTTTAGAAAAATTCTAAGTTTGCAGTTTTATAGTCCTTTCAATTTTAGTATGACATAGTGCAAGTTTAAAGTTGCTACAAAAACGCGTTGATTTTTGGCAAATTTTTTAGTGGAAGGTGTTGCTCATTACGATTTTCTAGCGACTTCAAACTTGCACTATGTCATACTAAATTTGAATGGGCTATAAATATATATAAATGGGCATACTTAGAATTTTTCTAAAAAATCTGAATAAAAAGTTGCAAATTAGTGTGCAAATTTAATGAATTTTCCTAGTTTTGCACAAAGTTTAGAGATTTTATTATTATGTTTTCTGGTGTTGAATGAACAATATTTTTATAAAAAA
This sequence comes from Rhagoletis zephyria, assembly GCF_001687245.7. Taxonomy (NCBI): domain Eukaryota; kingdom Metazoa; phylum Arthropoda; class Insecta; order Diptera; family Tephritidae; genus Rhagoletis; species Rhagoletis zephyria. Next base: position 25,038 of record NW_016158191.1, on the reverse strand, counting down.
TTATGCAAAATTAAATAAGAATAAAAAACTTTGCATATATTGGGAAAAATTCACTGCACCAATATTTCTGTTCGGCGCTGTATATAATTTTTGATATTCCAATAATTAGATTAATGTTATAACGTTAGATAAGTAGTTATAGTGTCCCGCTTTCATACTAAAATCCTATGAAAATTCACTATTTTGCTACTATCTCCCTCACTACCAGCGTAATACTTTTAACCTTTAAATCGGTCGGGTTCTTGCTTTCGCAACCGAAGTAATGTCTGGCAAATTAATTTTAGATTCATTAGTACTTAAACAACATCATATTGGATTTTGAGCTTTACTAAAATGAGTTGAAAAATTAAATTTGTTTAATAAAAAATTACGTCTGGCAAAATTTTAGCAACAACGGACATGTCTGGCAATAATAAATCTGCGTTTCTAAAAGCTAGTTAAAGCCAAAAAAAAAAGCCGTTGCACTTTTTAACTTTACTTTACATAAATTATTTGAAAACCATGTGCCTAAACGTATATATGTTCCTGAAGAGCAAACACAGTTATGGTTCACTAGAGAACTGAGAAATTTGAAAAACATAAAGTCACGTTATTTTAGATTACACAAAACACCGGTTTACACTCATACTATGTAAAATACTCACTTTTGCGTCATAAGTTTTTTGAATTAAACCAAAGTGTTATAAAGCTTACTTGTGTAAAATCAAACGGCGTATAATATACAACCCCAAATCATTTTATGACTTCGTAAACTCCAAGCGAAATGTAAGTGGGTTTCCTTCCGCCATGAAGTATCAAAATACCGTCTCTAGTGATAATCAAACAATTTCTAACATTTTCGCTCAGTTTTTTAANTCTTCTAGCATTTCATATCGTCAACATGGATTTTGCAAGGGCAAATCAACTTCTACAAATTTACTCGAATTAACATCCTATATCTCATCCTANTGTCTGGCAAATTAATTTTAGATTCATTAGTACTTAAACAACATCATATTGGATTTTGAGCTTTACTAAAATGAGTTGAAAAATTAAATTTGTTTAATAAAAAATTACGTCTGGCAAAATTTTAGCAACAACGGACATGTCTGGCAATAATAAATCTGCGTTTCTAAAAGCTAGTTAAAGCCAAAAAAAAAAGCCGTTGCACTTTTTAACTTTACTTTACATAAATTATTTGAAAACCATGTGCCTAAACGTATATATGTTCCTGAAGAGCAAACACAGTTATGGTTCACTAGAGAACTGAGAAATTTGAAAAACATAAAGTCACGTTATTTTAGATTACACAAAACACCGGTTTACACTCATACTATGTAAAATACTCACTTTTGCGTCATAAGTTTTTTGAATTAAACCAAAGTGTTATAAAGCTTACTTGTGTAAAATCAAACGGCGTATAATATACAACCCCAAATCATTTTATGACTTCGTAAACTCCAAGCGAAATGTAAGTGGGTTTCCTTCCGCCATGAAGTATCAAAATACCGTCTCTAGTGATAATCAAACAATTTCTAACATTTTCGCTCAGTTTTTTAAATCCAATTATTCCATTAACTCACATGCTAACATTGACTATCCTTTTAAACTATGTCCAATGAACTCAATAAATATCCCAGTAATATCTCCCGATGATGTAGTAGTTTATCTGAAATCCTTAAAGCGGTCCTTCAGTTATGGTCCTGACCAGATCCCTACTTGTATTCTTATAAATTGTTCTGATTATCTCTATGAGCCGTTAACAGCGTTATTTAATTTATCTCTCAAAGAGGGCGTTTTTTCCAACTATATGGAAGGAATCGTTCATAACCCCGTTACATAAAAGCGGTAGCAGATCTTCAGTGGAGAACTACCGGGGAATAGCTAAGCTTTCTGCAATTCCTAAATTATTTGAAGCAATTATAACAAATCAGTTGACGCATTCTATCTCTTCTAGCATTTCATATAGTCAACATGGATTTTGCAAGGGCAAATCAACTTCTACAAATTTACTCGAATTAACATCCTATATCTCAAAAGCATTTAGTGAAAGCAAAACTGTTGATGTTATATATACTGACTTCAGTAAAGCATTTGACAAAGTGTGCCACTCGTTGCTCATCTACAAACTTGATCTTCTTGGTCTTCCACCTAATTTTCTACGTTGGATCTCTTCATACCTCTATGATAGATCACAAAGGGTAATGTTTAAAAATACTATCTCTGACGTCATTGATGTTACTTCAGGAGTCCCTCAAGGTAGCCACCTAGGCCCGGTTCTGTTCTTGCTTTTTATAAACGATATTTCTACAGATATACAATTTTCCAAAATTTTAATGTATGCAGATGATGTAAAGCTTTATAAATCGTACGTTTCAATTAAAGAAAGGTCTTTGCTACAATCAGACTTAGACAGCATGGCTTACTGGTGTCAAGTAAATCTTATGCCTCTAAATCTTAAGAAATGTAAAGTAATGAGCTTCTCGCGAAGAGCTGTTCATCCCACTTCTTATACAATAGGTAACCATAACCTGGAACAGGTATACAATTTTGTGGACCTTGGTATCACAATGGATCCTAAGCTTAATTTTAATCTTCATATTAATGTGACAGTCAACAAGGCTAAAGGTGTACTTGCATTTGTGAAACGATGGTCAAAAGAATTTTGTGACCCTTATATCACTAAAACCCTGTTTACAACATTAGTTAGGCCAATTCTGGAATACGGTTCGGTGGTTTGGAATCCAAGGTATCAAATTTACTCAGACAAGATAGAGTCAATTCAAAAACAATTCCTACTTTTTGCTTTAAGAAATTTCCGTTGGGATTCTCAATATAACCTTCCACCTTATACGAGCCGATTAAAACTTATTAATCTTCCTACACTTTCCAGCCGCAGGCAAATGCTTGGTACAATTTTTATAGTTAAATTACTAACAGGCTCAATTTCAAGTCCGCTTCTTCTTGGCGAAGTTAGCCTTAATGTTCCCTCCCGGGTATCAAGACACTTTTGCCCCCTATTTCTGAAAGCTTGTAAAACTAATTTTGAATTGCACGACCCACTCCGTTGCTTATGCCAGGATTTTAACTCTCATTCCAGCACGTTTAATATATCAGATCTGCTTTTCAGCGTTAAGAAATCGATACTGTCCTCTCTCAATAAATGAATCATTAAAATATAGACATAAAATCGGCTGATGAATTTAGTTCTGTAGCTGAACAGTTTTAGATCTCGACACTTAACAAACTCCTGCCTATCGTGACTCGGCGCAAAAATTTAAAATACTGGTTCCGTACGTCATGCGGACTGCGCCCCTCGTGCGGATGGGCGGGAATGTAGGGTAAAAACCGTTGGGATATTATTAAAAAAAAAATGATTTAAAAAATTAGCATTTTTAAAGATACGATGCGCACTAGTCAACGCTACCATTACCGCCGGCCAGATGGCTCCCACGCTAACCGAATCAACCGAATATCAAAAAACCAGCTGTCCTGAAATTCACGACGTTTTCACAACCTTGCTAGCTCCCGTACTATATAAAGTTGTTACATGGACAGATTTTCCTCCCAGGGTATAATTCATTTAACTTTTTTGCTTTCTAGTAATAGAGACATTATAAAGACATGGGGCGTATTCATAGTCAAAATAAAGTTGGTTGCCGTTTTTGATATTGAATATCTGTCAATTAAGCTAAACTTTACAATCGACTCTGTTTCAACTATTAACGCGCCCTCTTTTCTGTAAACAAAGTGTGAAACTATACTGCCACATTAGTTCTTATCAGCTTTCAAAGTTATTGTATAAAATGAGGGTTAGGAGGGTTATTCGTTAAGTTACGGAAAACCTTAAAAGACAACCGTAAAAAGGTTTCTGAATTTAAGGAAGATAACGGGATTACAAAAAAACTTTAATTTAAATCAAGGAATGAAACCGATTCAAAGTAACGTTCCGGTTTCAGTTTCGGTTTTGGTTTCGTTCCTCAAAATATGTTTCGGTTTCGGTTTTGGAATAAAAAAATGAAAACAAGTTTGACAAAACATTATTATTTATTAAATAAATATGTACCTTCCAAGGATTGTTTTTGGAGAAATTAAATATACTTACTTTTCCATACTGATTACAACTTAACGATAATTTTAGCAAAATATTGCTGATTTTGGTTAAATAAATCATTTATTTCAAAGAAATTTTTAATTATAATTTTTATAAATTTCTGGAAACCGATTGAAACCTGTGCTTGAAACGATTTCGGTTTCATTCCTTTTCAGGTCAAGATAACGGCTATGGTTTCGGTTTCGGTTTTGAAAAACTTAACGGTTTCAAACGGTTTCGGTTTCATTCCTTGAGTTAAGTATTCTAATAACAAAATAGAGTCTTAACACTTCAAATGATTAGACTAGAGGAAATATGAAGATTTAGAGCCATTTTACCAAGTAGATTTTATAGCACAGGCCCCCCTTCCAATAATTATGTTTTTTTTTTTTTAATATCTGGGTATGTTATATTAAAATACATCTATGACCTTTTTTTAGGACATCGAGATTTTTTTATTGGTGAATTGTATATTCAAGAATTTTTACCGATTTGCATGAAAAGCCAAAATTTTATTAATGTATAATTGAATTTTTGTTTAGAAAACTAACAATATTAGTTAAAAATACCCTCAAGTGACAAAGTAAATCAGAAAAACTTATGTAATTTCGAAGTTAATGCTAGTAAAGCGCGTTAACGCTAAGAAAATTGATATAAGTTATGTTCTCGAAAAATTTACGTGATGGAATTTGTTTATAATTTTTTTGGTAGCGTAGTACTAAATACCTACCCAAGTCCTTAATTAGGCTTTTAACGTGAAAACCACACAGGCCGAAGAAAATAAGCAAGAAAAGATCCATTTTAAGCGCTTAAATAAGCACTAAAACATTGGTAAATATGCTTGCAAATATGCTCGCAAAACAACCAAATTTAGTCAGTTTAATGTTTTTTATTCGGTTTATTTCAAGGATTGAAAAATTACCGTGGACAATCAAGTGTTGCTTGATATTCTCAAATAATAAAGATCTCCTCTGGTCGTTTTAAGTTTTTTTAAATATTCGTTATTCTTCATTTGAGATAAATTGTTCTCAATAGCACCAGTGCCTTCCCGTAAAAACAAACCATTGGTTTAAAATGTTTGTACCCAACAGAAATGGAATTGAAGTTAAGGGTTAATAAAAACCAAATCTGTTTTATGTTATTATTTGTAAATATTTCGACGAATGAAAAAACGCCAAAGAAATGGTCAAAAAATATTTATTGAACCAAATTTTCTTAATCAGTACAAAGTTGTTAAGAAATTTGCTACGCTTTCTACTATGGTTTGCTAAAGTTTGTTTGTGAAGTGCACAAGGTACTCTTGTTTTCAACAGAAATACATATATGCCCGTTCCAGTTTTTCGGAACGAAAAAGTGAGACAACAGGCTGTAAAATATCAGATGTCAAAACTCCTTGGACACTACTATGCACATACACGAAATAATAGCAATTTATTTCTTGATCGTTTTCTGAAAAGTTCCGTACTTAGAGCTTTATACATTGAAATAAGCAAAATAAGCATGATCATTAAAATTAGGGGAACTTCGGGTATTGTGGAATAGGTATTTGTTTTTTGAGATCTGTAACAAATGTACAAGCTTTATTGTAACCATTATTTATATTCGAGAACAGCGAAACTTTAGTTATAAAATATTTTTCAATGAAATACAGTATGTATATTCAAAAAAACAAAGTTATTGAAAAAATTTAAAAGAATTCAAAAAATACCTCTTCAAAAATTGGAACCACATTACGATAAAGCAGCTGTGATCATGTTGTCTTGGGTCCATTTTCGGATTCCCCCTATTTTTGGCATCTAGAATAAAAGTCGTGTTCAAGTAATTAAAAATTTATTTATGGGGTGTAATGTGGTATTGTAGTACCTTAAGCGGCCTCTTGTTTACCACATTGGCCGATTTTCAAAATTTCCAAACAAACTCATACAAAATCTGCAAAAACATTAATTTTCTATTATCCGAGCCTTGATAAACGAAATACAAAACTTACTTTTTGCAATATTAACAGAGTTTTCTTTCTAAATCAATTTATTTTTTATACAAATAAAGTTACAAAAACTTTAAAATTTTGGATCACATGTTTTGTGCGACTTAAAGAATACCAACTGGTTTTACTTCATATCTGTATTATAACCCCGCTTTTTTTTAAGTCAATATATGTTAAGGTAATATCAGATGTAGACTTGCCAGAATTAAAGATAGCGGCTATACCAAATTACACTCCTTTACCACAATACCCGAAGTTCCCCTAAGCTTGGAAACTCTGAATAAGCAATTCCAAGCAAAAGCTTAAACTTTTCGGCCCTGGTAATGAGAGAGACCCGATGGTATGCTTATCTTGGAATTTTTAACCATTTTCACGAAAAAAACAAAAATTAATTGATTTAAAACTAAATTTTTATCAGAAACCCCAGCACTATTAGATAAAAGTTCACCTAAAAGGACTGAATAAGACCATCCAGACTTAACTATATAATTAGAGAGTTAAGTAGCTCAGAGTTAAATTGTTTTATTCCTAAACCAGACAATGTCTTGCAGCATTTAAAACTGGCCCAGAGTTAAGTAACCCTAGGGATTTCTGAATTAAATAGGCACCACTGTTTCTTTTTTGACGTTTGTTTACATTTCTTATTAGAATTTAATATAAAATTTCAAACACTTACATACGCACATACATAGGTACAAATTGTAAATTGGCCAGCAGCACTTCTGAGAGTTCTCTTAATTGAATCGACTACTAACACGGTTAGTGCATTTTAATCGCATATATTTTTTACGCAAGACTGACCGAAACCTTAGACCTGAAGGCGGAAAATGATTACGTGAATATGTAGTTATGCATGTATGTATTTAGAGACAGTCTGACAAAGCGCTACATATATCAGAACTATCCCTGAACAAGTGCAAAACAGGTACAGAGCGGGACAGTTGAAACTTGCGGTGTAAATTTGCAAATACTCACTACTCGTACAATACGAAAGTAGTTCAGCAAGAAGACCTCAGACTCAAGCATCGTTGGTCGCGAGTTTAAATCGCGGTTGAAGCAGTTGTGAGTTTTAAAATTTAATGAATCTAAATTGATGCGAGGAGCTTACAATATTTTTTTTTTTTAATAAAATATGTAACAAAAGTGGAATCTGTAACAGAAAGGAAAAAACGAGAAAAAAATATTCAAAAATCGAATCTTAAAAACGTTTTCTTATAAAAAAACTGTCCAAAACGGAATCGGTTAAAAACTAGTTGCAAAGTAATGCACTGGGCGACAATTGCCACCGCTAATGACATCGCCGTAAAACTGGACAGTTGAAAGCATTGCTTGGGTATTGAGCTAGAACTAGTACTGTCGGCAAAAGGTCTGGTTCTACGCTAGTTCTGAGCTAGTCAGATTTTCTGCAGGGTATGTACAGGGGGGCGTAGCGTGACGTGGTGTGGCGCGCCGGTCGCGCGGGGTACGCGCTAAGCAAATTTAATGTTTGAAAAAGCAATAATGTCAATGGATTTTATTTCTTTTTTGAAAAGGTAATAATGTCAACTGACTTCATTTCGCACCAGGGTGACCTTATTTCCGTTGATCTTATTACCTGTCACCAATTAAGTTATCTTTTTAGATACTACTATCTAACCACATATAAGTCTCATACTTAGTTTTATTCAATTACCCTCGATTTTACTCAAAAATTGACTGAAAAGATTACGCGTATTTTGTTTACAAAAGTGTGATTCTAATAAACGTAAGAAGATGCCCAGAGTGTATGTAAATCATCCTGATAACTTTTGTTATATTTACGGTTAACTAACTGTTAAAAGTCAATGACGTAGAAAAAACAGAAATAATGGAGGGAAATTTGTAGGGCCACAAATTAGAGACCTATTGGTTGATAAACAGTTTGAAGAAAAACTTAATCCGATCGAAAAATCTGCATGGACATGTTTTCGAAATATTGTTCGTAATTTTTTTGAAAACCACAAAGCCGAAAACTTTGAACAGTTGGTCACAATAAGCCTACAAGAATATGGAATGCAATATGTCGCTTAAGATAAACTTCTTACACTCACATTTAAATTTTTTCCTGAAAATGTGGGTGCCGTTAGCGACGAACACGGCGATGGGTTCATCAGGATATATCTATGGAGTCCACTGACTACTGTTGGACACTAAAAAGGGATGTATTCGATGCTAAATATTCCCGAAAATCCAAAATAAAATTTAAATATTATTTATTTTTCTTCATTAAATACAGTTTTCAAGCGTATTGCATTAAATTTTAATTAAATTCTGTTGCAACTTACTGAGGGTGACTGAACTATTTTAATAATGTGGATTAGTTACAGGTTAGTTGCAGATACAAAGAAGCCTTTCAATTTCATTTAACTTTTTTTAAGGTAATTTTTGTGCATCAGTATAATATTATTGGAAGATCAACATATGCATGATATACCTGATACATCTGTTGAATCAGCGTCTACATCGAGTGAGCAGCTACCAATTGAGTCCACACTTCGATCCATATCAATTTTGTTTAGTGCTGTAAGATAACGGAAAAATTATCAGTATCACTGAAAAGAGTGATTGCGATTTTTAATTGAAGTGATTTTTTATGGCTATTGCGTTCGCTAGTTCTTTTAATAACACAGAAATGTGTAATAGTTCTAATGGTGTATGTAGGGAAAAGAGGGAAAACTTTCATTTATTCGCCCAAAAAATGCCATATTCCACTTCGTTTTTTATTAATATTTGCAGTCATCTTTACTCGTTGATAGAAATTTTGAAATAAAAACTGAAAAAAACGCAATATGTATACATCATATTCACACGGAATAATTAAAAATTGTAAAATCACCATTTCTATCATCATAAAGAAAAATCACCATTCTCAAATTCTGTTGACTAGCAATTGCCACACTTTTTTTTTGTATAATAATGGTGTGTTCACCAAAACTGCTACACGTTGGGAAGCTTATAACTTACCCAAAAAGATTTCAATATTTTAAAATTCAAATACCATAAGTTGACCATGACCTTAGTTGCGACGTAGAAGAAATTTCATTTGAATTTGATTCCTAGTTGAGCTAAAAATGGCAACCGAGTTAGAAACGAGACAAACCATTTTGCACGAGTTTATAAATGATCCGGCCTTAAGTACACGTAAAATTGCTAAAAACTTAAGATTGCACTATTCCACAGTTTGCAGGGTTTTAATCGGTACAAATAAGGCCTGGCAGTTACGAGAAAACCAGGGAGCGGGGGTTAGCATAGTCAAAGGGATAAAAACAGTGCACGGAAGGTCCTCAGTGCGTTTTCGCGAGATCCGAAGGTTTTGTCGCGTTGTGTTGCAAAATCCGTACGGATATCGCAGTTTTTCGTACAAAATGTAAAGCGGAAAGCTTCATTGAGATGTTCTACAGCTCAAACAGCGCCAGACTGAGGCGCAAAGTAGAATATTACAACGAAATCCCGCAGTGGGAAGTTGTATGAATTCCAAAGTAAAAAATACAACTGCATTGTTATGGACTACGAAACCTACTGCTTTAAAAATTTAAAATATATTGCAGGTCAAGATTTGTATACTGCTGCAAGTCGTCAAGATGCCCCTGGAAGATGTAAGCTGAAAATGAAGTCCAAATTTCCAAAAAACAAACATGGTTTGGCAAGTTATGTGTTCCTGTGGCCGAAAGAGCAACCTTTTTTCCCATCCGGGACAATGAATGATTAAGTTTATCGGGATGAGTGCCTCAAAACGCGTCTTCTGTCAGTTATCAATATATAAGGTAGTAGGCCACTGTTCTAGGCGGACATGGCCAGCTGCCACCACACACACATTGCCGTGGTATAATGCAAATAACATCAATTTTGTACCTCACGACTGAAATCCACCCAATAGCCCAGAGCTAGGTCCTATTGGGGAACGTTGGTCAACTGTCAAAGGAATCTTGAAGAAAACAGGGGAAACAGTAANTAAAAATGGCAACCGAGTTAGAAACGAGACAAACCATTTTGCACGAGTTTATAAATGATCCGGCCTTAAGTACACGTAAAATTGCTAAAAACTTAAGATTGCACTATTCCACAGTTTGCAGGGTTTTAATCGGTACAAATAAGGCCTGGCAGTTACGAGAAAACCAGGGAGCGGGGGTTAGCATAGTCAAAGGGATAAAAACAGTGCACGGAAGGTCCTCAGTGCGTTTTCGCGAGATCCGAAGGTTTTGTCGCGTTGTGTTGCAAAATCCGTACGGATATCGCAGTTTTTCGTACAAAATGTAAAGCGGAAAGCTTCATTGAGATGTTCTACAGCTCAAACAGCGCCAGACTGAGGCGCAAAGTAGAATATTACAACGAAATCCCGCAGTGGGAAGTTGTATGAATTCCAAAGTAAAAAATACAACTGCATTGTTATGGACTACGAAACCTACTGCTTTAAAAATTTAAAATATATTGCAGGTCAAGATTTGTATACTGCTGCAAGTCGTCAAGATGCCCCTGGAAGATGTAAGCTGAAAATGAAGTCCAAATTTCCAAAAAACAAACATGGTTTGGCAAGTTATGTGTTCCTGTGGCCGAAAGAGCAACCTTTTTTCCCATCCGGGACAATGAATGATTAAGTTTATCGGGATGAGTGCCTCAAAACGCGTCTTCTGTCAGTTATCAATATATAAGGTAGTAGGCCACTGTTCTAGGCGGACATGGCCAGCTGCCACCACACACACATTGCCGTGGTATAATGCAAATAACATCAATTTTGTACCTCACGACTGAAATCCACCCAATAGCCCAGAGCTAGGTCCTATTGGGGAACGTTGGTCAACTGTCAAAGGAATCTTGAAGAAAACAGGGGAAACAGTAAAAAATATTGAAGAGTGCAAAACAAAGTAGTTGTGCGCATCGCGTAAAGTCGATGATGCATTCGTGCAGAACATGATGGCGCGTGTGCGATGAAAATACCGATCACTTGCATATGGAGCAAATAGTAACTAATATTTTAAAATTTTAATAACATCGCTGCTGTGGTGTAGTGGTAAGCAGTGCGCGCTTTCACTCATCAGCACCNGTTTTTTCTTAACAGCGGTCGTCCCTCGGCAGGCAATGGCAAACCTCCGAGTGTATTTCTGCCATGAAAAACAGCTTCTCATAAAAATACAATCGCCGTTCGGAGTCGGCGTAAAACTGTAGGTCCCTCCGCTTTGTGTGACAACATCAAGGCGCACACCACAAATCGGAGGAGAAGCTCGGCCAAACACTAACATATGTGTAAGCGCCAATCTATTATTATTATTATTATAACATATAAACTTCAAAGTTATATAATACAAAAAAAATAATTTCAAAGCCTACTAGTATGTTTCTGGTAGTAATCTAAGTGTCGCAGTTTTGGTATGTTCACCCTTAATGTATTTATTTATTTATTGAATCTTTCTTTCGAAACTAACAATAATAGTCCAAGAGCTGACAACGGTTTTGGTTACACTATATATAACCAGGCTAGAACTTTCATGATGAGTCCGCTATGACGGCCCATTAAACTAGCTGAAAGTCTGGCGTCCCTCCAGGGGTGGCTTTGGCGCCACCAGGATTTTTAAGGATGCAAAAAAAAACACATCAATTACACTATTTTAACCAGTCTGGTATTTTGGGATATCAGTGTTGGTACTTCTCCGAAACCGAAAAAAAATGGCCAGACTGGTAGGGCGGTGCAAAGTGGGTGCCAGACGCGGCTAAAGTGGCGATTAAAAGTGGACTATTTACACTATAATAACCAGGCTAAATTTTATAAATTATCATAGGTTGAATCCTCAGGAGGCTATATGTTTGAAGCCAGACGAAATTTTGGGTGCAAATGCCCTGCCAGATCCAAAAATCCGTTACTATGCAGACGTTCAAATCAACTTGTTTCTTACTAATTTTTAATATACTTTGTTGACGAAATGAAAAATTATAGGAAAAAATACTATAATAAAGTAGAATAATTTTATTATTTTCTCTGCAAAAGATGCGACAAAAATAGTAATACATAAGTAATTTTTTTATTCGTTATCGTAGTCTGGCTCATCGTCCTCGGAATCTTCCAGCTCGTCTTCAGTTTCTTCTGTAAGAATAAACATGCATAATTAGAATCATGTCCTGAATAGAAATATCAGTACAACGATTGAAGAAATAAATACCTGACATGTTTTCTTCCTGGACTACATCACTGACCAACCGTGGAAGTTGATCTCCCTCGAACCAAAAGAAGTTGTATTTATTGTCATTTTTTGTCCATTCGCAGTATTCGGGAAGTAAAGATGTAGGACGTTCCAGATGTGCATTTGCCCAGATGGTGGCTATATAATGTGCTCTCAATAAATGTTGACGTAATTCGGATTTGCACGGAGGAAGATTTGTCGCATCGTACGCCCGGAATTTTTTCTTAAACGGCTCGTTGGTGTTTCTGACACTGAATGTATCATTAAATATTTGAAATCTAGCATCATTAACGCTGGATAGACCAGAGACGTTGTACAGTTCACACACAAACTTCTCCAGACTCGTTAACACCGAATTTTTTGACTGGCAAAAATCAGCATCACTAAGACTAATGAATGCTTGCTGATACTCTGCTGATTTTTTCAGTAGCTTCGGCGGTTTTTGTTACCCTTTTCGGTAAAATGCTGGGTTGTAATCACACCCTGTAGTGGCATGTAACCCAGGTAAGCTCTTGGAGACAGATTGGCCTAATTGCTTATATAATTCAGATACATCGATATATCGCTGCTTGTAGCCAACGCCTGTTTCCATCCATATGTGCATTGAATTATTCTTCAGATGGTCCATATTGCCCAGCATAATTACCAAAATGTCCGTGTCTGAGGCTCTGATTACTACATTCGCTTCATAATCAGGGGCACAAATATGGTGGATGATTTTGGTGTCTGCCTCTTCATGATTTTCGCATGACAGTGCCTCATCTATCCAAGTGATAATGACAATGAATGACAATTTTTAAAGTTCAAATTTATTAATTTATTGCCAATGAATGATGACATTTCATCTGTTGCCCAGTGCGTTATGAAGAATGTAACTAGAACCTCTTTAACCCTCTAGTAGGCCAATTTTTTTATGAGTTGAAAAATTCAGGAATGGTGATTTTAGCACGAGAAATCCAAAACTGATGTCCATTTCGATCTGTGACAGTAACTTTTTCCTACAGGGGAGAAAAACCAAGACCGTCTGGAGACGGGCTCGCCGATATACTTACACATATTTTCAGCTTTCTCTTACACAATGTTGTTTTATATGTCGGCAAGCCGGTCTGTAGACGGTCTGTGTTCGAAAGCAATTTTCTCCATTTCGAATGGTGACATAATTATAAAACTTATATTAAAATACGGTGCTTTTAACAATGAAATCCACCGAATTTTTTATATCAAAAAATTTTTCAAAAGAAAAAATTTCTTTAATTACGAAATTACTAAATAGCAAGAAATAATTAATTTTAACAGTGTTTTCAAAGTCTGTAATTCAACTGCCGATTAAAATAAAACGGATTGACATAACGGATTAAAATTTACTTCGCCGTAAGGGTATGATTTTTGTCTAAAGATCGTGCCTTACGAATATAGAAATAAATTATTATAGATGCACTAAAAAGATGCCTACTAGAGGGTTGAATTTATTATTCCTCAGTTCTTTGAAGAAATCAGCGGGCCGTGGCTGATCAGGTCCAGAAATTACATAGTCTACCTCCACTCCATGTCTCAGCGAACGTTCGTAATCCTTGATCGACGGTGAAACGTAACGATCAAAAATTACATCAATTCGTTTGGCATTAGATTTAGTTACCATCTGCACAAATTTCTTGGAAATATTACCAAATGTTCTAGGCACACCTTTCATCAAATGCAGTATGAAAAACCCATCGACTACTAGTATATCGATATTGGTTAGTGACTCACTGACGATTAAGTTTTCCAAGGCTTTGCTAAGTGAAGATTTATCTGTTTTACACAGTGTCCACACCAGAAGGTAAAATCACCTCCTTGAAT
>NW_016158191.1:0-10927 GCF_001687245.7 Rhagoletis zephyria | reverse complement strand
ACAGGGGAGAAAAACCAAGACCGTCTGGAGACGGGCTCGCCGATATACTTACACATATTTTCAGCTTTCTCTTACACAATGTTGTTTTATATGTCGGCAAGCCGGTCTGTAGACGGTCTGTGTTCGAAAGCAATTTTCTCCATTTCGAATGGTGACATAATTATAAAACTTATATTAAAATACGGTGCTTTTAACAATGAAATCCACCGAATTTTTTATATCAAAAAATTTTTCAAAAGAAAAAATTTCTTTAATTACGAAATTACTAAATAGCAAGAAATAATTAATTTTAACAGTGTTTTCAAAGTCTGTAATTCAACTGCCGATTAAAATAAAACGGATTGACATAACGGATTAAAATTTACTTCGCCGTAAGGGTATGATTTTTGTCTAAAGATCGTGCCTTACGAATATAGAAATAAATTATTATAGATGCACTAAAAAGATGCCTACTAGAGGGTTGAATTTATTATTCCTCAGTTCTTTGAAGAAATCAGCGGGCCGTGGCTGATCAGGTCCAGAAATTACATAGTCTACCTCCACTCCATGTCTCAGCGAACGTTCGTAATCCTTGATCGACGGTGAAACGTAACGATCAAAAATTACATCAATTCGTTTGGCATTAGATTTAGTTACCATCTGCACAAATTTCTTGGAAATATTACCAAATGTTCTAGGCACACCTTTCATCAAATGCAGTATGAAAAACCCATCGACTACTAGTATATCGATATTGGTTAGTGACTCACTGACGATTAAGTTTTCCAAGGCTTTGCTAAGTGAAGATTTATCTGTTTTACACAGTGTCCACACCAGAAGGTAAAATCACCTCCTTGAATTTTAATTCATTGTTTTTTTCGGATTTGTAGAACCTCACTGCATTTTTGTAGTGATTGTGCGGTAAATAGTAAACATTTTTCACATCCTCGACGATGACAAAAAACACAAGTAATTTCCGATAAAGACATTACTTGACAGAAAAGGACTCCAAGTAATAGAAACACAACACAACTCCAAAAGTTGCTAACAAACTGGCGTTCCTCTATTGAAACAAATAGCGTATTCTGAATAAAATCGCTGTATAACAAAATTATATGTTCTGAAAGATTTTGGAGCACTTTGAGCAACGAGAAACGCGTTTATTTGAACGCCTGCTATTTTTAAAATTCTTTTTTATAGTATTTTTACGATACTTTTCCATTTCGTCAACAAAGTATATTAAAAACAAGTAAGAGCAGCGCTGTCTTCGGCTATGCCGAAGGCTTCATACCTTTCATGAACATCTGCAAATTTTTGTTTGACAGATTACTGATTTTGAATACATCTGCATACATCGATAGAGGAGTTACATACTTATATAAAAAATCGTCTCTAAACAATCAGAGGTATGGAGGATATACTTTCTATGGCACCAATCTAAGTGATTTTCACTGCTATGTGATCGGTATGTAAACCGGTAACACAATTTATTGGGTTTAGTTTCCTACATAAAGGAGATATATCGCAAAAACTGGTATCTGAACAATCAGTGCTATAGGAGATAAAGCTTATACAGCATAGATTTTGACGATTTTCTCAGTAGACTTTGTATTATTATTTATAAAATATCTTACGAAATTTATCGGTTTTAGCTGTTCAAATAAAGGATTTTTACAGTAAAATCCCATATCTGAACAATCTGATGTATGGAAGATATATGTTGTAGTCACCCGATCCTTGTTATTTTCACTGTAAGTATTCTGTTAATAATGAGTGAAAATGGTGCGAAATTTCATGTTCCTAGCTGCATAAATGGAGGAGATATGATAAAAGACCTCATATCTGAACAATCAGTTGTATGGGGGCTGCAGGTTGTAGTGACCCGATCTTCGTTTTTTTCACTGTAAGTCTTCTGCTGATAATGAGTGAAAGCAGCGCGAAATTTCATGGTCCTAGCTACATAAATGGATGAATTATAACGAAAAATCTCATATCTGAACAATCACTTGTATGGGAGCTATAGGTTATAGTTATCCCGATCTTTTTAATTTTCACTGTAAGTTTTCTGTTGATAATTATTGAAAACAGTGCGGAATTTCCTGTTCCCAGCTATATAAATGGAGGAGTTATAACGAAAAATTTTATATCTCAACAATCAGTTGTATGGGAGCTATAGGTTATAGTGACCCGATCTTTGTAATTTTCACTGTAAGCATTCTGTTGATAAAAGTGCAAGTGCTGCGAAATTTCATGTTCGTAGCTGCATAAATGGAGAAGTTATAACGAAAAATTTCATATCTGAACAATCAGTTGTATGGGAGCTATATGTTACAGTGGTCCGATTCTTCCGGTTCCGACAAATGATTAAAACATTATAAAAATACACCCACCTACCAAATTTGATCCGGATATCTCGAAAACTGAGAGACTAGATTGCATACAAACAGACGGACAGACAGACAGACGGACAGACGGACATGGATAAATCAACTCAGCTCGACGTTCTGATCATATAAGTATACATTTTAATGGGTCTATCTCTTTTTGTTCTGGTACTTACAAACATCGGACCAAAGTTATAATACCATTTCATGCTCATGAAAGGTATAATTAGTGAGAAACAAGTTGATTTGAACGTCTGCATAGTAACGGATTTTTGGATCTGGCAGGGCATTTGCACCCAAAATTTCGTCTGGCTTCAAATATATAGCCTCCTGAGGATTCAACCTATGATAATTTATAAAATTTAGCCTGGTTATTATAGTGTAAATAGTCCACTTTTAATCACCACTTTAGCCGCGTCTGGCACCCACTATGCACCGCCCACCAGTCTGGCCTTTTTTTTTCGGTTTCGGAGAAGTACCAACACTGATATCCCAAAATACCAGACTGGTTAAAATAGTGTATTTGATGCGTTTTTTTTTTGCATCCTTAAAAATCCTGGTGGCGCCAAAGCCACCCCTGGAGGGCCGCCAGACTTTCAGCTAGTTTAATGGGCCGTCATAGCGGACTTATCATGAAAGTTCTAGCCTGGTTATAAATAGTGTAAGAAAAACGTTGCCAGCTCTTGGACTAAAGTTTTCAAGTCTTACAAATTACCATAAAATTTAAAGTTTCAGCGGTAATGCTTAGACATTTTTTATTTTTTCATACATATATACATCAAGCCGAAAAGGGGTGACAGGATTGATTGTAACCATCATGAGAAAAATCAGAAAAAAATCTATCCCATGCAGTTTGAAAATTATGGGCATTTAAGAAAAACCTAGAAATTTGGTCAAACTGTAACCATTTTTCGGTTATTGTGGTTAATTTTTATTATTTTTGTTCATTTAAACTTTGGAACCTTAATTGCCCCAAGTTTTCTAGAATTAAAACTATTTGTTAAACTATGAATTTAAAGTGTTTATAATTTGTCGACATTGAAAGACCCTCCTTTAAAAAAAAGTACTAAAGTGCCTTGGCAAGTGATACTAAAAGTTCGCGCATTTAATCAGGATTGTAAAATGGTACAAAACTTGTTAGTTTCATACTAAAAAAGAACGAGTAAAAAAATAAAAACCTCAAGTAACTCAGTTCAAATGTTTTTTATTCGCACAAGCTCTTGGCAGGTTCTTCATTTTACGGCAAAATGATGAGACATGGATAGTGGACATGTTTGCCATGAGCGAGCGAGACAGATAGTGACGCCACTTTTTCCAAAGTCAACAAAAGTAAGTAAAATTAATAAAATAATGAAAAATCTTGACCTAGTTTAGTTTAGGTTTATTGGAATAAAAGTCATATAGGGAAATAACATTTTTTATTACAATAAATGTTCAAATTGTTTACCATCAGCCTCAATACACGCCCTACATCTTCTTAAAAAATATCTACTTATTAGCCGGGCATATCCTCGAGAGTGGATGTCCTCAGCAGCTTGAGAAATTCGTTCACGCAGCTCGGCTACGCTCTCAATAGGCTTTGAATAAACTTTTTCTATGAGAACGCCCCAATAAAAAAAATACAGGGGATTTAAATCTGGGGAACGGGCTGGCCACAAGATAGTGCCTGAACATCCAATCCACCTTCCCGGATATTCCTGGTCAAGGAAATCTCTTACTTGCACTGCGTAATGCGCTGGGCAGCCATCTTGTTGATACCACATGTGGCGACAATCTGTTAGTGGTATGTCCTCTAACAAAGTTGGTCAATTTTCTCGTAAAAAATGTAGGTAATTCGTGCCATTCAAGTTCTCAGGAAGGTCTAAAGGCTCAATAAAATAATAAAGCTATACTGGGATCTGTCTTCTCGCATTAAATGTGGATTCGCCACATGCCACTCGTGAAAATTGTGTAAGTTTATGTAACCATCTTTTTTAAATGTAGATTCATCTGAGAATTTTTTGGATGAATTGGGGAATTTCATTATGCCTCTGTAGCATTGTTCTACAAAATGAAATCCTTTCAGGATAATCTCGAGGAAGAAGACTTTGAACTCGTTGTACTAAATCAACACAAGCGAATACGGAAAGGAGCGCTGTAGACGAATGCGCGAAACGTACTAACTGCAGTGTTGCCGTTACAGCGTCAGACTGGTGTCAGACTGGTAGCGTAGCCATTTGCTTGGTATGGCGACTGTATCTGTTTCATTCGCACGCGTTTAAACGACGCATCTCCGTCTCACTGCGTGGTGTCACCATCTGTCTCGCTCGCTCATGGCAAACATGTCCACTATCCATCTCACCCATTATTTTGCCGTAAAATTAAGAACCTACCAAGAGCTTGCGCGAATAAAAAACATTTGAACGGAGTAAAATGGGTTAGCAAAAATCGGGTTACTTGAGGTTTTTATTTTTTTACTCGTTTTTTTAGTATGAAACTAACAAGTATTGTACTATTTTACAATCCTGATTAAATGCGCGAACTTTTAATGGCACTTGCCACGGCACTTTAGTAAATTTTTTTTTAAAGGAGGGCCTTTCAAAGTCGACAAATTATAAAAATTGTAAATTCATAGTTTAACAAATAGTCTTCATTCTAGAAAACTTAGGGAAATTATGTCATTATTTTTGACTTAGGTTCTAGAAATGTTATTTAGGGTTAAGGCTCCAAAGTTTAAAGGAACAAAAATAATAAAAATTAACCACAATAACCAAAAAATGGTTACAGTTTGACCAAATTTCCAGGTTTTTCTTAAATGCCCATAATTTTCAAACTGCATAGGCAAGATTTTTTTCTGATTTTTCTCATGGTACACCCTGTATTTATTACAGTTGTTGCGGCTGTCGGAATGGACAAGTTTCCTAGCAGCAGGTTCGCTGGATATCGTGCTGGGCAGGCGGTCTGAAAGGACGAGTTCCAGAGCCGCACTGCCTGGGTCTGAAAGGACGAGTTCCAGAGCCGCACTGCCTGGGCGGATGGAAAGGAATAGTTTTCACGCCGCGCCTTCGCTTCTCTATATTTAATTAATTACAATCCAGTAGGCTGTGTTCGGTCGGAAAGGACAAGTTTCCGAGCCGCACTGACACTGGTGTTCAGTAATCGGTCTGAAAGGACGAGTTCCAGAGCCGAAATTGATATATTGCGGATATCGAAATTTATTACGCATCATTTGTGTAGTGAGTCACGGCAAAATGCAACATAAGCATTACCCGTTGACACACATTCCATTATCACTGACCAAGCAATTCAACATTGTAGGCAAAGCAGCCTAGTGCATTGCCCGCTGCATTGAGCCACCTGTACAAGCAGAATATTTCAGCGACACGTCATGCACTGCGTTTTGATTGGTTGCTTTGCAAATTTGGAATGCTGAATCACAAATCACTGGAAAAGAGGTGGAGCTATGAAGGTGGCTTAGGAAATAATTTGTGTATAAATAGCATTAAGTTTGACCAATAAAATTAGAATATGAATGACAAGCTTTGAGTTCATCATTTCTCCAAGCTCGGCAACTGCAAAGTTGTCTAGATAAACGCCAAGGACAGGCACAACATCATTAGAATACAACACATGCAAATTGGGTACAATTCTAAATTAGGTTTAAACCAATATATAAATACAATGCTTACTTAGAATTTATTGCATTCATGTTAGTAATATCCAGCGAGGCTATGTTGATGTAATACAAAATATAATATTAAGAAGGGTAGATTGTGGACCGATGGATTAAGTTAGAATAATTTAAAGAAGAATTCCACAAATCATACAAATGTTTAAATAAGAATACTAAAATAAAAGAAGAAACTGTAAGAAAGCACCGAATTATCTTATTTAGAAAATTTCAGAGGTACACTCAACGTCTATTTGACAAGACTCACGAAAGAGCACAAAGAAATTGGCTTAGATATATTCTGGCAACTCAGATACAAACTGCTTAGAATTTTATCAAAATACGATTTTAATATACTAATCCCTCAAATTTTAAGCTCAGAGTCAACTCAAAGCATAAAAACAATGTCGGATTTTAATTTGCAACTGGAATCAAAAGCCATGCCGAGCTTTTCCGGAAACTACAGGGAATTGGAAGCCTTTTTAAAAGTAACTGAAATCATATACAATGACTTATCTGAAGATGACAAGAGTGCACTAATAGATTTTGTAGCTTACGTAAAACTAAGCCAAACGGTGAAAACAAACGTGACTGCAACACAAACTCCCCAAACATTCAAAGAACTGAAAGATTTATTAAAAAACAAATACAAAAACACAGCAACTATTCCAAAAATACAAAACAAACTTGCTAATCTAACACAAAGAAATTTAAGTGTCACTAACTTCAAAAACAAAATTTTACATCTAATATCTGAATTGAACACATTGCAAATAGGACAGCTAGGTACAAATGCAACAACTGAGCAAAAATCTTTAATTACTAAACTAAATGAGCAATACAGTCTAACAATATTTAAAAATGGACTAAATGACAAACTCAAACAAACAGTATTTGCAGCCCTGACTCGTTTGACACCGCTACTGAACTCGCTCTAGAGATAGAACAAGGAAATGAGGCATTTTATGTCACCGCGGCCACCTCTGTGCGCGACCTCTCAGGGTTTGGATGAAAGTTGAAGAGATTGAAGGTCTAGGTGACATGAATATACGTGCAGGATATTTTGCCGATATGACGTAGGGTTGCCTATTTACACGGAACTTAAATTTAAAGAAAATGTCATACATAACTTTCTTTAAAATGCTGTATCTTGGAACAAAAGAATAAGAAAACATTTTTCTTTTTGATTTTTTTTTTAATAAAGCATTTTTTTTCATTTTTATTTTGACATAAAAACATTGTCTATAATGTCAACTTTAAGTACCCAAATCGGCGTAATGCGTTACTTATGCGTATAGACTCTAGATCGTCTAACGCTCGAGCAGTATGATAAATAGACATTGCAATTTTATGAAATTGTATATTTTTGAAAGATGAACGGTGTGTAAAAACAAAAAAAAAAATATGAATAAATGATATTAACTTTACTAAAGGTCTGCAATCGGCCGCTGTGGTGTAGTGGTAAGCAGTGCGCGCTTCCACTCATCAGCACCTGGGTTCAAGCCCTGGTCAAAGCAACATCGCAAAAAATATAGAAAAAGGTTTTTTCTTAACAGCGGTCGTTCCTCGGCAGTCAATGGCAAACCTCCGAGTGTATTTCTGCCATGAAAAACAGCTTCTAATAAAAATACAATCACCGTTCGAAGTCGGCGTAAAACTGTAGGTCCCTCCGCTTTGTGTGACTACATCAAGGCGCACGCTACAAATCGAAGGAGAAGCTCGGCCAAACACTAACATATGTGTAAGCGCCAATCGAAAAAAAAAGTCTGAAATCACGAAAATTCCTTCAAAGAAATGGCAGAATTGTACTTTGTTTCAAGTTCACATGGGAAATCTGCTTATGACGTGATTGGAGGAAACTTTAAGAGACTAGCAGCTAGAGCAAGCCCTCTCTCTACCAATGGGATGCCTGTAAAAAATAACTGCAACTAACCTTTCAGTGGACTTTATTTCGACTATGACTGCGTGCCAATTACTTTAATCCTACTTTAAGCTAATTTAAAAGGTTAAATAACATCAAGTTAGGGAACTTCATATCCTCATTTGACGAATCTTTAAATCAATAAATAATTGTTTTCTTTTTAGTTCTTATTGTAATAAAAGCGTGTTGTTGGTTTTTTTTTTTTAACTATAATTTTTTTTTTCATTTATTTTATTACTTTTTATTTATTTTTTTACACACCTTTCCTTATTTTGTTTTAATAAAAGGACTAACCTTGAAGCTATCATTGTAGGTCTAATATTATTTTGCAATGAGTGTTGTTGATGTTGATGTTGTTGAAGTTTCGGTTTCATTGCAAAAGAATATTAGACCTCCAATGATGGCTTCAAGGTTAGTCCTTTTATTAAAACAAGTAAAAGGAAAGGTGTGTAAAAAAATAAACCCTAATGAGTAATAAAATTATAGTTTAAAAAAGAACCAATAACATGCTTTACAGGCATCCCATTGGATACATACAGCACCCCATTGGTAGGGGGCTTCGGGTGAACGAATTTCTTGTAACATGAGGAGTTGAAGACTTGCTCTAGCTGCTAGTCTCTTAAAATTTCCTCCAATCACGTCGTAAGCAGATTTCCCATGTGAACTTGCTTTGTTTGCTTGTTTGTTTGTGCTTGTTTACTTATATTTTTTTGTCTTATACGTTGTACATTAATGTAAACAATGTACAATTAAAGCCCATAAAAAGACGGAAGAAATAGTTTTTTTTCATTAAGTTTCGTTAATAGGTTTCCAAGATACAGCACTTTAAATAAAGGTATGTATGACGTTTACGTCATACCGGCAAATATGCCGACCCAGCTAAATGCGAAGTAGTACGCAATTACCCGAAACCAACAAGTCCAGACGAAACAAGAAGACTCATTGCATTCTGCAATTATTACAGGCGTTTTATTCCAGACTTTACACAAACCGTCAAATGTCTAAATATTCTGTTGAAAAAAGGAAAACCTGTCATTTGGTCTGAAGAATGCGAAATAGCATTTAATAATTTAAAAGAGAAGTTAATTAACCCACCAATACTACAATAGCCAGACTTTGACAAACTATTTATACTTACAACAGACGCATCAGACTTTGCTTTAGGAACCATTTTATCACCACAAGAAATAGGTCACGATTTACCAATATCATACGCAAGCAAATCATTACAAAAACATGACATCAACAAACTGATTATAGAGAAAGAGTTATTAGCAATCCATTGGGGAATTAATTATTTCAGAACTTATCTCTATGGCAGAAAATTCATAGTAGTAACTGACCAGACCACTAGTGTCATTGTTTTCATACAGAAATCCATCATCGAAAATGACAAGAATTAGAATAGATTTATCAGAATACGACTTCGAAGTTGTATACGAACAAGGAAATATAAATACTAACTCAGATGCATTATCACGCATCAAGATGGACAGCCACATACTCAAATCTATGATTACAATAAGTAAAAGTGAAAAAGAAGATAGGAAAAGTATTAACATTATAACAAGGAGCAAGGCCGCAAAATTAAAAAAATATTAAAGAAAATGAATTAGGGCAAGAAAATACGAATACCGGTACACACCAGAGACTGGCTTGCGTTGAACGCCAACTATTGCAAACTCAATCAATACTTCTGCTTTGTATGACTGAGCAGCGCGTTGGCTTAGTAGTATCGATACCTAAAAGAAATTAGAGGAACACTGAACACCAGCGCATAGCGTGCTGTCTTGCAAATACAGCCACCACAAGTGAACGATACTTATAACAGCTCATACTGATATTGACTTCGGCAAAACAGTATTCCGAATGCTCGTTCACGAAACGGTTGCCGAAAGCATGACAGCTTATTGGGTCGGTTGGCGAAGCAAAACGCCGCAGTTCATTTGTTGCAGAAGTCGTTTGACTTGTTGCTGAAAGCCATTTGACTTGTTGCCGAAAGCACGACGAATGTAGCAAAGGGTAATTTATCGTTTCGTATGTATGTATGTATTTATAGCGCGTCTACCATTCAATTACTTTAGTCACTGCTGGCGCCAAGAGCGTGTTGGTAGGCTAGTTGTGAGGAATGTGCATGCGTACGTATGTATGTACGTATGTATGTATGAACATATCAAAGCTTCATTTCAAAAAAGCAAATGTCGTTGAATTGTTTTTGAAATACAGTATCATGACTTCGGCAACGTTTGATGCCTTCAGCAACAAATAAAATGGCTTTCAGCAACAAGTCAAACGACTTTCGCAACAAATGAACTGCGGCGTCTTGCTTCGCCAACCGAACCAATGAGCTCTCATGCAAAATGTCGCATGTGTTGTTGTGGTTGTTGTTGTAGCGGCTACAACAACCCCGCCCAGATCGATTGATATCTTCGTTGTCGTCAAGTTACGCTAACGGCAGCCCTAGGAAAAGTGCAGCCTCCACTGGGTCGGTCCACAGGGACAAAGCCGTTGGGGTTGTCAGGTTTTCCGGGCATGCGAAGAGATGTTGCGAGTCATGAGGGGTCTCTCCGCATGCCGGACACTCATTTGGCACATCCGCATTCAGCCTACTCAGTTATGAGTTTAACCTGCTGCAGTAGCCAGAGCGAAGTTGGGCTATTGTGGTTCTTGTCTCCCGAGGCAGATGAAGCTCCGTCTCGTCAATGTCCGGTGGTGGTGCCTAGAACGGCATTCACAGGTCTAGAGTCAACATAACTCGAGACTGACTCCCTGTGAATACCGTTCGGGCCAGTCGTTATGCTGACGGGTCGAGACGCTGCTTGATGAACCTCTGGACTTCGTCCGTCCGTTCGTATAGATGCCTCATGACGTGCCTAGGCGAGGGCTCCTCTGCAAGCAGCTGTCTGTTCGGGTGGCCATTTCTGTGGCTCCCGATCAGATACTGCTTGCATGTTGTGCTCCTTGATTGGGAGCATTTGTGCCTCGTTGTGAAGG